>NW_019174455.1:2384018-2428494 GCF_002260705.1 Seriola dumerili | reverse complement strand
TATGTAACAGGAAGGACAAAAAACCACTTAATTCAAATTAAATATTGGGAAACTTTTACTGTAGTTGGGTTTGTTCTAGGCTCTGATTGCATTACTTTTCTCACTGATGCCTACGGGTATCCCATGCAAGATGTTTATGCCCTTGTTCTAATTGTTCTAATTTATTTTTTCAGTAACAAAGAGTGTGATACATTTTCAGTTGTAGTTACATTACATTACAGTGCAATGCAATTTATCATCAGAGAATGTCAAAGTTGTCTTATTTCCATATTATACCATCCTAGCTAGCAGGCTACATCAAAATAGCAGCTACTGCCATACCTCCAAACTGTGGCTGACTGTTGTTTAATTTAGTTTTTCTATTTCTACACATGTTAAAGACAGAAGATGTGATGCGTTAGTGTGGAGACTTTGGTGCTGGGTAATAGCAGGAAGTAAACAAGTAGGCTAGCTACCAGTTTCTGCTGTTAAGTATCTAATGTAATATTGTAATTACTTAATTAATAAATAAGGAGCTAGCCAAACTTTGCTCTTTTAACATTTGACACCTATTGCACCTAAATGGATTCTACCTATTGTAGTTACTATCAAAGCTAAAGCATCAGGACCTTAGTGTGTGATTCAATATGAACTGGACAAATGATAGAGGTCAACAGAAAGATAAGGTTGTGCCACTCACTCTTTCTCTATCGCAAACTGACTACCCTCTACCCCTGATTATACAAGTCAACTTGATGAGCATGCAGTGCTTAGTCTTTGTGCTGTGATATGTCTTGTAGCAGTATGAAGACATGAGCTAAACAGCAGGTAACACCATAACAGCTGAAATGATGAGATATCAGACCCTATATTATTATTTATTTATTATCATTTATTAAATACCACAGACTCTTATTAAAACATCTTACCATGCAAACACACTGCCACCACCATACCCTTCCGAACATAATCCAATCTTCACCCTATGTCAACGGTCTATTTTGATTTATTTTTTTAAGTCACCATGTCTTCCATGTCACTCCTTGTTTTGTTATTTCACCAGTAAAAAAGAGCGATATCAGATGCTACACACAATGCCTACATAAAAACCATGCAGGGAGACTCCTATATGTCAGTTTTCACATTATATTTTCTGTGACTTTAGCTACCACAACCAAAGAAAAAATACATTTCTGGCAGGATAAATTACATGGAACACCATCCCCTAAAGGTGACTTGCAATGCCTCACTCTCAAAACTGCCCCCTTCCTCTCTTCTACTGTATTTGTAAGAGAAGATAGGATCAGTGCTGTATGCAGGGAATGTTCTATATGATCACTGACAGTGCAATAAGCAGAAAAGCCATTTCAGCCAGGAAATGAGAAGGCAGCGACTTGTGGAGGCCCTCCAAAATGATACTTATCTGCCCAATCAGAGAGGAAATCAGAGATAAGGAAAAGCGGAGTTGCAGGCGAAGAGAACACAAGGAAGTAAGGTGTTCAGCGAGAGGTGAGGGTGAGGAGGTGAAGGAGAGCATGATGGTGAGAGATACAAGAAGAAACGAGAGAATTACGCAGCATTCAGATGGCAGGGGGGTGAGGGGGGAGGGTGTGGAGCAGGTAATAGATGATGAAAAAGCACATGTGGGTCATGAAAGAGAAAAGAGATTGTGTCAGGAGGGAAAGTAAGTGTGACTCAGACAAATAGAAAGTAGGTGAGTAAGAGAGGGTGGGGTAATAGAAAGAGCACACTCAGATCCTTTTTTTTGCCTTGTGCAGTTGGGGGAGATACCAATTTTACCTCAAAGTGAACATTTAGATGGAAATGTCATCTCCATACAGGTAATTTACTCTTCCTGCTTAAAATGTTGCTCTTCAAAATGGCAAAGGCCAGGAGAGAGGATGCTGATGGCCATATGCACAGTGTAGTGATGAGTGGCAAGAACGAGCTTAAAAAAATCCTCACCCTAAGTAAAAATGAAATATTCTCCAACTTCTCATATTTATGGAGCATTATGAAATAAATCAATACACATTATAAAGTACATGATAACATTACAAATCTATAAAATTAAATATTATTACAAAAACAACTAAAGTAGGATTTAATTGAATACATTTTAAAAACTTGATTTTGATAACATTTTAATATTCTTATTTTTGGTTTTGATTTTTTTATTTTAAAATTCCTTTTCTCTAAAGTAACATTTAATTCATAATTTAATTGTTTTTCATAATTAAATTGTTTTATTCCATAAAATAATGTTTCCTGACAGTCTCTAAACTTTCAGCCAATCACATATTAGCTCTCAGCCTCTCAGCCAGCTTATCAATGGCCAGCATGTGTGAAGGGTGAACTGAACATATCCGTTTGCAGCTTATGAACGTGAGCGTGAGCGCCAGAAGGTGGTGGTAATGCCGCCAAAAAGCTATTTGCCACCTCCAATAAACAACAGAAGAAGAAGAATTGTGTTTTACAGCAGTACCAGATGACTTATGGCACCTGCATGCGTCTGGTGTCTAGTGCTTAGCAATTCAAACAACACAACTACTGGTGCTGCTGACGCAGTTCAAATAAAACATTTCAATGATGTTTACGAACAAATCAGTGGGGATTCAAAAAAAAGAAAAATCTCACATTCTTATGCAATTGTGTCTAAAAAAAAAACAAGTCAGAACAGTAGCCACTCATAAGCAACAAATGTGAAACAACACATTGAGTTGAAGCACTGGGCAGGTTTTTGAAGTATCTATGAGTGAATGATGATCACAAGAAATCATTCAGAAAGGGTCAGACCATGTTATTCCACCTGAATCAAACTCACAGCATATACACATAAAACATATTCCACATTGTTTTCCTTGGCTTTTTAAAGTAACCTCTGTCTGTGATGCTATAGTAGTATTCAGTAATGTTGGACAATAATTGGGGGGGCGGGATGGATGGCTCAGCTCATTGAAAAAAAAATAAAGCAAGAAATAATATATATATATATATATATATAATTATATATATTATTATTAGTTATTGGTTAAATTCAGTTGTGTTTGTTTATAACTGTAGATGAACATCTCACCATGTTTAAGGCAAATTTATAAATGGGAATAATGCATGTACAGGAAGGACAAAAAACCCTCTTAATTCAAATTAAATATTGGGAACTTTTACTGTAGTTGGGTTTGTTCTAGGCTCTGATTGCATTACTTTTCTCACTGATGCCTACGGGTATCCCATGCAAGATGTTTATGCCCTTGTTCTAATTGTTCTAATTTATTTTTTCAGTAACAAAGAGTGTGATACATTTTCAGTTGTAGTTACATTACATTACAGTGCAATGCAATTTATCATCAGAGAATGTCAAAGTTGTCTTATTTCCATATTATACCATCCTAGCTAGCAGGCTACATCAAAATAGCAGCTACTGCCATACCTCCAAACTGTGGCTGACTGTTTGTTTAATTTAGTTTTTCTATTTCTACACATGTTAAAGACAGAAGATGTGATGCGTTAGTGTGGAGACTTTGGTGCTGGGGTAATAGCAGGAAGTAAACAAGTAGGCTAGCTACCAGTTTCTGCTGTTAAGTATCTAATGTAATATTGTAATTACTTAATTAATAAATAAGGAGCTAGCCAAACTTTGCTCTTTACATTTGACACCTATTGCACCTAAATGGATTCTACCTATTGTAGTTACTATCAAAGCTAAAGCATCAGGACCTTAGTGTGTGATTCAATATGAACTGGACAAATGATAGAGGTCAACAGAAAGTAAGGTTGTGCCACTCACTCTTTCTCTATCGCAAACTGACTACCCTCTACCCCTGATTATACAAGTCAACTTGATGAGCATGCAGTGCTTAGTCTTGTGCTGTGATATGTCTGTAGCAGTATGAAGACATGAGCTAAACAGCAGGTAACACCATAACAGCTGAAATGATGAGATATCAGACCCTATATTATTATTTATTTATTATCATTATTAAATACCACAGACTCTTATTAAAACATCTTACCATGCAAACACACTGCCCACACCATACCCTTCCGAACATAATCCAATCTTCACCCCTATGTCAACGGTCTATTTTGATTTATTTTTTTAAGTCACCATGTCTTCCATGTCACTCCTTGTTTTGTTATTTCACCAGTAAAAAAAGAGCGATATCAGATGCTACACACAATGCCTACATAAAAACCATGCAGGGAGACTCCTATATGTCAGTTTTCACATTATATTTTCTGTGACTTTAGCTACCACAACCAAAGAAAAAATACATTTCTGGCAGGATAAATTACATGGAAACACCATCCCCTAAAGGTGACTTGCAATGCCTCACTCTCAAAACTGCCCCCTTCCTCTCTTCTACTGTATTTGTAGAGAAGATAGGAATCAGTGCTGTATGCAGGGAATGTTCTATATGATCACTGACAGTGCAAATAAGCAGAAAAGCCATTTCAGCCAGGAAATGAGAAGGCAGCGACTTGTGGAGGCCCTCCAAAATGATACTTATCTGCCAATCAGAGAGGAAATCAGAGATAAGGAAAAGCGGATTGCAGGCGAAGAGACACAAGGAAGTAAGGTGTTCAGCGAGAGGTGAGGGTGAGGAGGTGAAGGAGAGCATGATGGTGAGAGATACAAGAAGAAACGAGAGAATACGCAGCATTCAGATGGCAGGGGGGTGAGGGGGGAGGGTGTGGAGCAGGTAATAGATGATGAAAAAGCACATGTGGGTCATGAAAGAGAAAGAGATTGTGCAGGAGGGAAAGTAAGTGTGACTCAGACAAATAGAAAGTAGGTGAGTAAGAAGGGGGTGGGGTAATAGAAAGAGCACATCAGATCCTTTTTTTTGCCTTGTGCAGTTGGGGGAAGATACCAATTTTACCTCAAAGTGAACATTAGATGGAAATGTCATCTCCATACAGGTAATTTACTCTTCCCTGCTTAAAATGTGCTCTTCAAAATGGCAAAGGCCAGGAGAGAGGATGCTGATGGCCCATATGCACAGTGTAGTGATGAGTGGCAAGAACGAGCTTAAAAAAATCCTCACCCTAAGTAAAATGAAATATTCTCCAACTTCTCATATTATGGAGCATTATGAAATAAATCAATACCACATTATAAAGTACATGATAACATTACAAATCTATAAAATTAAATATATTACAAAACAACTAAAGTAGGATTTAATTGAATACATTTTAAAAACTTGATTTTGATAACATTTTAATATTCTTATTTTGTTTTGATTTTTTTATTTTAAAATTCCATTTTCTCTAAAGTAACATTTAATTCATAATTTAATTGTTTTTCATAATTAAATTGTTTTATTCCATAAAATAATGTTTCCTGACAGTTCTCTAAACTTTCAGCCAATCACATATTAGCCTCTCAGCCTCTCAGCCAGCTTATCAATGGCCAGCATGTGTGAAGGGTGAACTGAACATATCCGTTTGCAGCTAACGAACGTGAGCGCGAGCACCAGAAGGTGGTGGTAATGCGCCAAAAAGCTATTTGCCAACCTCCAATAAACAACAGAAGAAGAAGAATTGTGTTTTACAGCAGTACCAGATGACTTATGGCACCTGCATGCGTCTGGTGTCTAGTGCTAGCAATTCAAACAACACAACTACTGGTGCTGCTGAAGCCAGTTCAAATAAACATTTCAATGATGTTTACGAACAAATCAGTGGGGATTCAAAAAAAAGAAAAATCTCACATTCTTATGCAAATTGTGTCTAAAAAAAAAACAAGTCAGAACAGTAGCCACATAAGCAACAAATGTGAAACAACACATTGAGTTGAAGCACTGGGCCAGGTTTTTGAAGTATCTATGAGTGAATGATGATCACAAGAAATCATTCAGAAAGGGTCAGACCATGTTATTCCACCTGAATCAAACTCACAGCATATACACATAAAACATATTCTCACATTGTTTTCCTTGGCTTTTTAAAGTAACCTCTGTCTGTGATGCTATAGTAGTATTCAGTAATGTGACAATAATTGGGGGGGCGGGATGGATGGCTCAGCTCATTGAAAAAAAAATAAAGCAAGAAATAAATGTGAACAACTTTATTTTAATCTGTGAGAACTGAACTTTGAGCTAGCTCTTGTGATGCTAGCTAGATCCATTCAGCAACAACAACCAAAGAGAAAGGCCTTGATTTTTATTATATAGCTCACTATAGTTACTATCCAACATTTTATTTGAGTATGCAAATTCTGAGTGTGAAATTTATCTACTACTACATCTGCTACTACATTTGAGATTACGCTAGCTGGCTAACATTTGGTGAGCCTGCTAATATCAAGGTTGAGATCACATGTGATTGGCTGAAAAATGAAGGCAGTGACGCAGTGGTGACAACTCCGCTGTCATAAAACTTACTTGACCATTGTCTACTGTGGGAAATACTTTTAATCCATCATGTGTGCTTTATTTTTCCTGATGGTTATCAATCTGCTCATAAATATCTGAGTGAATCATGTGTAACCATTTATAATCATCTGATTAATTTGATTGAGGTGCAATCATTTATTTTCATCATGTGGAAAATGGACTGGATTATAATGGAGTAAAGAGCAGGATGGTAAAAGAATGTTGTTGATGCTATGCATTTAAAAAAAAATATTTACAGCTGGGAAATGTGAGACACCATTATAATAAGTTGGAAAGTGCCAAGAATTCAGGAGATAATGGTGTCCAGTTACAGCAGTTTGAATCGGAGGGTGTAAAGGTGGGTGGGCACCCTGATTTGGGCCCAAAATAGTTGGAGTGAGTAAGCAAGTATAAGACTGGATGCACCGCAGAGACAATTCAGTTCATTCCTGGGACTGAACTCGGTTTTGTTGCTGTGTTTTGATTTTTTTTGTTTTATTTTGCAATAAAATCTACATCAAATTGAAGTCAGAAGACTGCTGGTGTTTTAATTGAGTCTAGAAATCATCTGATGGACGATCTGAACTCATCTGGCCCAGGTGAAGATTTCTCTCCGACACTCTGACAAGGCAAAATGGGACTATGAAGAAAGAGCAGACTTTTGACAAAGCCTGGTAAATCTGATAAATAAAATCTGATAAAAACCCAACATATCGGCTTGGCAGATCTATTGTCCAATATTAGCTCATTGCAGATACTGTATATTGGTATTGGTGTAAATGTCAGACAATTAATTACAAGATATTAAATTACACAAATGCTAAATACATGTTTTAAAACAGTGTCAATAGTTTAAAATAGTTTAACTTTAAATTATAAAATGTCCTGACTAGTACAACTCATGGTAACAATTGTTAGAAAAATTGTTTATAAAAAATGTTGAAAATGAGGGAAATTCATGAAAAATGTTTATATTACAGCACATACATAAATATCAGCATCATCCTCTAAAATCCTACATCGAGCAGGTTGTTAATTCTATTATGAAATAAAAATGAATGTTTTATAATAATGGGCTTCGATTCATAATAATTCGGTTTTAGTAATTTATTAATTTATTTCGCTATTGATTAATTTAATTTAATTGTTCTCTATTTTTTCTACAGATTCTTTAAATTTAATTTAAATTTATTAATTTAATATTGATCAGTGTGATAAGTGATAAGTGTTTCCATATTTTCCATAATACTATATATTTTTTTTAAAACAGTTTACATTGATTTTCGATTGACAAGGTAATAGAAAGCATCCATCACAACAACAATTTGTAATTTTGAGCTGATTTTTTTTATTTTGTTTTATTTTTTTTAATTGCTGTCAATCTGAATGCTCAGTAGGAAAACAAAAGTCTGCAAATGTGTCTCAGCTCTCCAGTTTGCACCAGGCCTTTATTTCCCCGCAGGAAACATTCTCCTCTGGCAAGCTGGGTGGCTCAGATAAGCAAGTGTGTTGTCAACTCAGCACCTTGGCTCGGTGGCAGAAAACAGTCCAATCAATACATCATTAATCATCGGTTTAATGTGGCCAAGCCTGATGTGGACAAGCATTAAAATGGAGGGATTAGTGGGAGGAGAAATGAGCTTGACGGCTTGCATGTGTAGTCGAAGAGCTTTAAAAAAAGAATCCAGATAAATTATGAGAAAGAAATTTGTTCAGAGCGCTGAACTCGACCTGATGGATAGCAGCCACTGGCACCGAGCATGTGCAGGTGGATATGTCTCTGTTTGCAAAATGCCTCTGTGTATGTTTCTAATATGTCGGTTATGGTATTCATCCTATGATTTTATCATGTTAAATAATGACTTCATCTTGTGAGTGCATCCCGTCGTTACTGCTTTGCCACAACCAGCATCCTCAGCAAACTATAAAACTGTGATTCATAGCTCTGACTCATCTGTGGGGACTTGTAACACAAGATTTATTCCCATCACCGACATAAAAATGGACCAAGAGACAAAATCACACACAAAGCCCTAACTACTATCCACATGCAGTTACTATCAACTCAAAAGAAAAATATATTGCCGATTGAGTCTTTTGAACAAACTAATGTCCTCTTCACTATAGTACAACACTAAATAATGAATACTGAGTACTCATGCCTGTCTGTCTCTGCCTGTGCTCTGCTGTCTGTGTTCCGACTGGTGGACAGTGCATGGGACAAGCCCAGGCCAGTGTTCACAGCCACACTCGAGACCTTTTCCCTCTGCCGTAACATTTTCACCATTTTGTCAAAGCCCCTGGAACATGTTACATGTCTCGACCTCCTACAGTTTTCAAGTGGAGCACCGTGTAGAAAAAGCAGGTCTCAATAAGTGTTCCTGGCAGCGAGCAGCAGTTTGAACTAAATCCTGAAGTTCGAAGAGAGGGGAGCTCAGAATTGGCACCCTGAGGTGAGGTGTGCTTATGCATGTATTCATCATCACGTTCTTCCCTTTTCATTGTGTATCGGTAAAAATGGTATAAGAAAGTGAAATCCAAAAAATACTGTCTAATTAAGATTGTTTGACTTTTCTCATATTTTCAAACTAGCATAATTACAAAATAAAAGCCTTACTTTTAAATAAATAAAATGCATACATAAATCAAGTTATTATAGGTATTCAGTATTTGGTTACATTACATGTAATCATTACTCTCCTCATTTCAACCATAACAAATATGAACAAAGCCAGAAACAGTGTGACAGTGGTGATGTGTCTGGACCGCCTCTTTAATGTCTTAATTGGAGCGAGAGGGAATCCAATATTTACTCCAGGCAAACTACATGCAGTGAATATGTGCAGAGTTTTTTTTTAATCATAATCTCATTGTGCACTTTAATGTGAACTCTGCATGAACCCTCCATGATCAAAATACTTATATGGGATAATGATTTTTGTTTACACGTGTGAAATAATACAGATGGTGGAAAAATGCCTTAAAAAAGAGTCCAGAGGCTTATTATTACTAATATTATTAATTTTGCTGACAAAATATGTTGAGCTAAATCTGACTGCACTAAGTTGAGATTGACCCACAAACCTCCCCATGACCGATGCTGGCAGCCCATTGTCAGCGCTTACTGCATCGTAGCCTTTCGGCGAACTTTACGTTACGCTAGGCCTGTTCAGCGGGTAGAAATCCAGTCAGCTGATGTTAACACCTCCCTCCTCAGTGTTAGGAAGTGAGGGTCAGACATGTCATCTTTTTCTTATTGAGGACTCATATTCTTCCCCCATACACGAGCATGAAATGCAAGCTGATTAACCCATTAACCAGCAACTGCTAGCCGGCAGAGAATAATAGGACATCAAGGCATTTTGGTTTTGGTGTGGCCTTTCCTATTGAGGGCTTGACAGGTTGTTCCCCGAACAATTCCATCATCCCTCGGATAAAACTTAACCCCTTGATCTTTTCCAGGGGAAATGTGCCGTGCACTTTAATTGACCCCCCTCCAAAAACATCAGAGCTTTTCATTCCTGAATCCCCCAGCACCATCTCACCTTCGCGACTGTCCCACGCTTCAGACAATGTGAGAGCTGATGAAAGATGGTGAAAGGAGAACAATTATTCATCATCTATGTCCTCTGGAGGATTTTTACAACGGTACAGCCCATATCCAGCTCATCCAAAGCAAATGACAAATTCACTGATTTCCTATTAAGTTGGGATACATGAATCCTTTGAAGGACAGAACAACCTAAAACTAAATGAGAAACGGTCTTTATTGCTATTTACTGGACCTGAAATGCGCAGGCATGTGGTGGCTCATACAGATCGGCCAGCAGATCCAAAGAAGTACACCCCTATGATAACTAAAAAGCAGAACAGAATTAAAAGGATAAGGTATTCTGTTGCATGATTAATTGTAAATATGGAAAATGAGTAAATATGTCTGTGAAAGGTTTTCTGCAAGAGGAGTTATTTAAGGTTCTGTAAACAATTGTCACTGCCACCAGATGTCGCACTAGACCACCAGCATCTCAGACCAAAACAAATGCTTCGTTGGCAACACATCTGGCCTCCCTTTAGCTACAAACGCCCCCCTTCCCTTCATGTTCTCAGTCAGCAAGGCATTATGAGGCCAGATGACAGTGGCCACTAAACACACAATAAGTTACGGTGTGAACGCGAGAACCAACAACAAACCTCCAGCTACAATGATTAGCCCACGCTAGCATTGCCGTGATATGCTCCACGGCAATGCCAGCAGTCAGGATGTTAGCAATAGCAGCATTCATTTACCAAATTCATGAGTAACAGCAAATTAATGTTATCATGTCCACTGTAGCCATCACTAATGAAAACAGACATGTAATATCATGTAGCCATCAAGTTACTGACACATGGAAAAACCAGTTCTGTATCAAGCTAGATCCTTTAGCAGCTCGTAGGGTTCTCCTGTCAGTGAAGCCAGACAAGTATTGGTTCCATGGTCAGACTGGGAAAGAAATTCAGCCTTGAACTAACCTGCTGGTACCGGACACATAAATGACACTGAGAGAGCTGGTAAAAACACTGACAGAGCTGGTAAAAATGTGGCTGCATCCTTATCAACATGGGGAGGGTCAACAGTTTAACAGAAGAGACAAAGAGCACAAATTAACATGCACATGTATGTAATAACATGCACATGCTGCCAGACAAGTCTACCCAAAACAGAAAAAAGAGAAGCTCGTGTTACAACACATGCAGAGAGGGTGTGACTTCGATCTCTGCTCAGGATGCCATGACTCCATTATATCTTTACATAGAAAATAGTTGTTTGCTGCTGTATTATTGTTGAAAATCTCATTTACAGAACTTTTAAAAGTTGCTGCACAACACACCCCAACTCCTTGTCGTCACACATGTTGACTGAGGTGAAGACAATTTATATCAATTTGAGATGAGTGTAAATTGACAGTGTCATTTTCTTGTTAACTTGCTAGTGCTGCCTCTTAACGCTTAGGAAAAAAATATGCCCTCCTGTCTGCTTCACCAGCCCCAGCCTTTGTCAAGAAGACACAGCCACACCCATGTAAAGAAGACGATGTAAGGAGAGATATCGCTTCCACTTAGGTATCATTCTAATCAATGTCTATTTTTAGCTTTAACTGGTGGAGCACTGCTTGCTTTGCTGTTCCTGATGGCACGCCACTGATGAAATGTCATACCAATGCATGTTTAATGTTAATGTATGTCTGTGTCAGCACTGGGGGGAGGTACCTAGAGAATACCTTTACCACTATTCTGACACGAAGGTAATGCACAGAAATGAGTTGGTGCCAGTAACTGTCGATCAAAGAGCTATATAATTAATGCAAGTCCGCACTCAATTTATGTAGTTACATAAAAATAACACACTGCAGGTTCTTATGAACTGATCACAATGATAATCACAAACTCAACATTATGTCTGTGCTGCTGAAAGACTAAAATGTGTTTATAAAGGCTACAGGAATATGAGGGTGCAATGGATCTACTTAAATACTTGTATGAATTTGAGTAGAATTTTTACAGCCCTGCCCAACCTGCTGCTATGTGAGTGTAGTGGACGAGTTAACGTGTTTTACTGTGTCCTTGAAGGTAAGGGAGAAATGCATTTGCAGCAGCCAGTCAGATTTGGAGCACCTGGGCCCAGCGTTGCTCTGGTTCTCTCTCTCTCTCTCACCTGGACTTATCTCCACCAGTGTCTACATGCTTTTCATTTTGTTTGACTCTTGTTTTGCTTTTTTAAAACACCCCACATCCCATCATTCACATCTACATCACTGATGTAATTGACTGACGCAATCCATATTTGTAGTTATGTTTTCATTTGTTGACTGTATCATTGTAAACATCCCAATTTACTGTCGTCCATTGTGTCATGACACAAACATGTTTTTTTGTGTTTGTTTTTTTTGATCTACCAGTCAGCTTGCTTGGCACACAGGTCCAGAGTGAAAGTGGTGATTTGTCTGAACAGCCTTTTTAACAATTTTATATTGGAACAAGAGAGAATGTAATATTTGCTGGAGGGAAACTACGGGCAGTGAATACGTGAAATTTAGTTTTTTTCACTTTAATGTGAACTCTGCATGAACCCTTCATGAGCAAAACATTAATGTGGCATTATGATTTTTGTTTATACGTGTGAAAGAATACAGATGGTGGAAAAACGCCTTAAAAAACTGAGTCCAGAAGCTTACTATTATTATTATTATTATTATTAATATTCTTTTTATTGCTGACAAAAACATGTTGAACTAAATCTGACAGTGCTAAGTTGAGATTGACCCACAAACCTCCCCATGACCGAAGTTGGCAGCCCATTGTCAACGCCTTCTGCATCGTAGCCTTTCGGCGAAGTTTACGTCACACTAGGTCTGTTCAGCGGGTAGACTTCCAGTCAGCTGATGTTAACACCTCCTTTCTCAGTTTTTTAGAAGTGAGGGTGGAGCATGTTATCTTTTTCTTATTGAGGACTCATGTTCTCCCCCTATACAAGCATTAAATGCACTTTACCTATCAAGCTTTTGTGAACTATGGTTACCCCATCACCCTTTTTTATGTTAATGTGTATCGTCAGAGAATCAAAACTTGAGGCGAAGACTGTCATCTGGGTCATTCCAATGCAATACATACTGTGCAGACCTATCAAGTACTTGTAGCCTCGGGGATGACGCTGTTACATGAAGAATAAAATTATTGTCATAGAGCCACAGACGGTAGTTTTTGTTATTATCGCTCCATATTTTCCTCTTCTTCTGTGTTTTATTGTGTGTTGATCCATAAGAAGATATATTTGTGGTTTTAAGAACCAAAAACTATCTCAGTGTAGTTTCACATCTCCTCTCTCAGGCTTCTCTCTGGAGCTCTAGTGACAACAGGTCAGTGAGCCAATCAGAGGAGAGGAGGCTCTGAGCCTCTCTTCTGATTGGCTGACTGTTTTCTGAGCGATCGAATAAAAATAAAGCAGATTTCAGGTAAACACTCAGAGTTGGTTTCTCTGAGTGTTTACCTGAAATTCTGCAAGGTTAGATGGTAGGTCCAGAGCGGGGGTGTATTAATATAAAACCTAAACTTGCTTTATAATCAAACTACACATGGACATCTACCTTTTAACTAGTTGTATCTAAATATGTACATCTTCCTTTTGTTTAAAGAAAGTATCTTCAGTCTGGAGACATATGGTGTAACCCTGGCTGGAAAACGCTGCTTGTGTAATTGCCAAATTTATGTTGACAGTACATTTAGAACAAAACTCCCAACTGGATGAAATTACTGTATTTCCACTACACTTAATGTCTTGCAAAGGCCATGAATGAAAGCTTGTTAAGCCATTACCACTTTCTTGAGTAATGCATTTCTCAAGTTCCTGTGTTTATGACTTGCACATTAGAGTCTAAGCCCCAGTGGAGCTGCCACAGCAGTGGTGATCAACTTTCACAGGCCCCCCTGGAGTTAATACAGACTTTAGCAACAAAGCAGATCTTGGGCATTTTTCCAGTGTTTTAGCATTGTCTTATGGTTTACATGGAGCTGTTATCAACAGCTAATTAATATGTAATGAATGGGCTTTTTAAATATAGAGCAGGGTAACAAATGTGTTGGGGGATGCTAGCGCTGCACTAATAAATCAAGCAAGCGACTGTAAACATGCAGGGCTCACACGCACGCACTGACTTTATGAATGAGCTGTCAGCACTGCTCCATCCAGCCTCAGGAGCTAAAGTTCAAAACTCTGACCTTTGCCGTGATGTTTCCATGTGTGTCCGAGGCAGATGCTGAAAGGAAGAGAGGAAACGTTTGACCCTTTGACCTCGTCTTCAACGAGGAAGTTGTAATTAAGACCAACGTTTGCTTGATATGTGGAACGTCCTCTTCATCTGAATGGGAAATGGTTAGCAAATGTTCTCTGCTGAAACAAAGTCACTGTCACTGATGAAAACACATACAGGTTTGGTTGGTTGCAAAAAGCAGCTAGAGTTATTTATTGCTCTGGGCCCCTGTTCTGCCTCCAATTAGTCAGCTAATGTTGCAGTAGTTAATGCAGCTGCTTCAATTACAGCGCATGTCAAACATCTCTCCGCCATTTTTCCTCCATTTCATATACAATCCAAAACAAAAATGAAAATTTGTTGCCATCTGGTGCAATTTAGAAAACCACGGCCCCCCTAGTCCCACCACCAGAGAGATAGGGAGAGACAGACAAAGGCGGGAAATGTAGGAATCTGCAGAGGAAAGCCAACAGGAGCCATGAATCATATCCTCTCATCAAGTCTCATTTCACAGAGAGCGCCTGTTCACCAAGATGAGGCCGTTCGCTAGTCTCTCAGCGGGCCTCATCAGCGAGCTTGTACCATGCTAATACATGTGAGACGCTCTGTCAACCCCCCTCTGCCACCAGCCAACCAACCCATTATTATAAACCCCACACACTGGCACACCACTGTTGCACTGAATGGACGGTAGATTGAAGGAGGGAATTACTGTGTGTGGTATTCAGTCTGTGTGAAACGGACGTCTGTGTTTGTGTGTGTGTGTGTGTGTGTGTGTGTGTGTGTGTGTGTTTCTGCTTGTACTTCATGTAACTGACGTGGGTAGTTACTGTGAAATTGTTCTGTGACTTTGTGTGTGTGTGTGTGTGTGTGTGTGTGTGCTTTTCTGCTTTCATCTTGAAAATCAACACCTGCAGCAGGTAAGTGAACAGCCTCCTCTTCACTTACCTGGCTCTGTATCAGCCCAGATGTTAGTAATGATCAGTAGTGTCTCGTCACCCCATTGCCAAGGGGTTGTTTGTTCGTTAATTAATGGTGTTTGCAGATGTTATTTTTTGTGAAGGCAGAACACTTAAAGCATAACTTCACTAATTGGTGGTGAAAAGATGCAGAGAAATCTGTTGATTAATGTTCTACATGTGACGCAGACGAAAGGCGAGTGGGTGGCAAATGGAGACTGATTCAACAAAACTGAAAGCACATGTTGCGATCAGCTGAAACAAACCTAAAATCTACACCATTCTTGTTGCTTAAGATGAAACGTAATATTTTAAATTAATTGAAAATATCAGAAGGTGGATTTGACAAAATCTAACAAAAACTTCCTTACACCTTCATTTTTTTTCCTAGTCCACATTATATCAACAACAGGGTTTGAAATCTACAACAAACATTAAAGGTCCATATAGTCTAAAGGCAGATGTCCATGTGTTGTTTGATCATAAAGCAGGTCTAGGTTCTATATTAATACTGTGAAAGTATCAAAGCCTCAGTCCACAGAGAAATGCACACAGCCTGTATTCAGAAACTGATCCTTAAAACCAGCCGCCAGGACTTGTGATGTCACAACAAAACAGTCACCGTTCTCAGCCACACCCCAAGCCCCGCCCACCCAGACCCACGCAGAGCGTCCTCTCTTCCTATTGGCTCACCGACCTGTTGTTATTAGAGCTCCAGAGAGAAGCCTGAGAGAGGAGATGTAAAAGTACATTGAGATGGTTTTTGGTTCATAAAACCACAAATCTTCTATATCTATCTATCTATCTTCTATATCTTCTTATGGATCAACACAGGAAAAGTGTGACAAGAGCAAGAGTAGTCTCACATGTTACTGTTTATGACAGGTGGCATTTATCCTTTGCACAGCAGAGGCAAGTGTAGAATAACTACAAATCTATATGGTGCACACTATATGCACAGATCACAGTTATATATGTGAACCAGCATAAAAACTAACATTCTGATTAACAGTGGATGATTGCAGGCGGATGAAATAATATAAAATGTCTAAAATGTCAACATATTTTTTCATAAGTTCATTCATAAGCTTCATTTTTCATCAGGCAGGAATTAAACTGTGTTTGGACTTCTGAACCTGTTATGATTTTTTTTTCTTCTTTTCTTGCAGCAGCCAAATGTTATAATGAGCTATTAAATGGTTTACGTTCAGGAAGTAAAAGTGACAGAATTCAATTTTATTTTGAATGGATTAAAAATCTGAGACTGTGTTCAGTTTTACCTGTTGCCATTTTCATTTTACCAAAACAGAAGAACTTTTACTTTGAATAAACGCCGGTGTTATATGTTACCATGTCATCATGTGTAATATACCATTGAGAAATAATGGTGATGTGTGCTCCAGTGCGATCTCCAAATAGTGGAAAATACACTGAACAAAAATATAAATGAAATGCAACACTTTTTTTTCCCTCCCATTTTTTATTAGTTGAAATAAAAGATCCAAGGTTTATTCAATAAACACAAAAGATATATACACACACACACACACACACACAGATACACCGAGATCCTGAGGCCCATTGTCGTACCATTCATCTGCCGCCATCACCTCATGTTGCAGTGTGATGCACACAGTTCCTGGACGCTTAAAACATCCCAGTTCTTCCGTGGCCATCATCATCACCAGACATGTAACCCACCCAGCATGTTTGGGATGATCCGGATCTATCATGTACGACAGCGTGATCCAGTTCCTGCCAATATCCAGCATCTTTTAATATCAACTGATGTAAAACGGGAGGAAAAGCAAAAGTGTTGCATTCATATTTTTGCTCATGTTATTGGTTCTGGTGGGTGGATTATGTATGCACACATGCAGAGAGCCAATCACTATCACTGGTGCACACTACAAGGTTCTACCTGGTATGTGCTGCACTTGTGTAAGTGACTGGCCAGTGCACTGCTACATGACGTTCCCCTCTGCTGTGTCAATCAATAGTTTTGATAACTGAATGAGTAACATGCAGTTTTTGACACAATTCTATTGTCAGTCTAAATTGAAAAGGTGGTATGTGAATCAATGCTGCTCCTGTCAGTACCGACAAAAATGTACAAGAAGACATTGCTGTCAAACTTTTACTTGATCAGTAATTCAACAGCATTCTATTTCTCACAACTATAAAATATAACACTTCCAGTTTTACACAGGAATAACACAATATTTGTCTGTGTGAGGTGTGAGGTGAGTTTATCCTCTGCAGGGCTACTTATTCTACTTTTTATTTTTCAACTTTCCTTTTTGAATCCAGGGATGAATAGCCTGAGTGTGAGCATGTAAAATGACTGAAGGCTGTAGTAACACAAAATTAGAGCAAAAATCTGTTACCAACACATGAACTGACTGACAGCAGCATAATTACATTAAAGTGAATAATGTCATTCAATTCCGAAAATGACAGAATCTTGTAACTGAGACCAAATAATGTGTTGGCTGAAACATCAAAACAGTCCACTGCTCGTCATCACAATTACTGAGAAGTTATATAAATTCCCTGATCACACAAGGCTGTTTTGTTGTGAACTGGAGAAAAAAAGGAATAAATGCAGTTTGCGTCTTTCTTTCACGCCAGTCTTCTGGATGTTGTTATAAACCGTTTCTTGTTCTGTGTTTGATTTATGCTTTGATTTTGTTTCCATTTGTCTTCTGAATCCTTTCCTCTGTAGTATTTAGAATATTTTCCTCTGAGAATATTCTATTTATTTAGCGCTCACTTGAAGTTTGAAATCTTTATTCACCTATGTTTTACCTCTGAAAAGAAGAAGTGGAAAAATTAGAAGTTCACACCAGGGTTGCCCCACTTTTCTCCATCACTCAAGACATTTAAAATATTCAGCTGTGCCAAATTTGCTAAAACTAATTCAACAGACACTGACACTACAAAACAAAGCTCTACTTCAAACGCTTTACAAACTCTAATTTTAACTAAATGAATTTGTCAAATAATAAATATGGTCTCACTTAAAGTGGTAATCTCGATGATTTTCATTTAAATAAGTGTCTTTTAAGTTGCTATCGCTGAATGAGGTGAATGATTGAGCCTATGACCCACTGATGAAATTATACAGAAGTCCTTGCATTTTACACCTTTATGAATTGGGTGTCTGCTATCATGTGCGTAAAATCACAAGGAACGTGGTCACAAACACAAAGTTAGCGTTTCATCAAAAACAAACCTGCAGTTACCCTTATATGGTGAGAAGTGTCGCCAAAAAACTAAAACAGCTAAAAAAGTACAGCATAAAACAGTACAGTACAAAAAAGAAATAATATTCAATTTTTCTAACAAATTAAAGCTGCATCAATCTATTTTAGGCCACTAGTGTCGTGGACTCTGCTGGAGCTACCTGCCCCTCTTAACCCCCACCCTCCTGCTGCCTATCCTGCACACACCCCTCTGCTCATTCTCCAGTCAGCACCTGCCCTCGGTCTCCACCCACTGGTACTCCCTTTGCATTGTCTGCCAGCCTGCTCATTCTGCCACACACTTGCTCATTTGCTTATTTACTCCTCAGTATATATACTAGTCACCTTGCCATCGTTGTTTGCCAGATCGTAGTTTGTGCTCCTGCCTGCTTCGTATCCCGCCTGTTGTGTATATATGCTTTTTCCGGATTTAGACCTGTGCCTGTTAACTTACCGTGAGTTTTTGCCTGATCCCTCTGTACCTCTGCTTGTTTGGACTGATTTTTGGTTTTGAACTCTGGAACGGATTGTACTCTGCTTTGCTTAAGTTTTGAGTAAACTCTTGTTTTCTCCTGTATCCTGTCTCTGCCCTGTGATTCTTCATGTGGGTCCTATCTGATCTGTGACAACTAGGCCACACTTACAGCTGATGATGTTGTTATGTTAGCAAAATATTGTCCACTTACACAACCAACAGACACAGATTAGTAGTGTATTATATAAATGGGAACCAGTTTTCTTTATTGTTTTATTCTGATTTGGTCTCCACCAACTTCAAAAAATATTTGTCCCTCTAGCCTCTAGACTTCTTTGCTAGCTAGCTTCTCTGTTTGTGAAGGTAGCATGCTGCAGGTTTATCAGACCTTTCCTTTTATTTAATTTTGCCATTATTTTGCTAAAATAGCTGCTTCTGTGTTGGAAATTGGATCAATGACGGTCTCAAGGTTGAACCAAACAGTAAACGTGCAGGAAGACTAAATCAATTCACTAAAAGAAGCTAAAAACAGCCAGAGTTGGCTTTTAATTTTCTTGGCACCACAAAATTAAAATTATGCTGTCTTTTTGATTTGATTTCAAAACAATAATACTGAAGAAATGTTAATTAAGTTTAAGTTCAGGCATCTAAATCATTCTCATTTGGTAAGCTACTGCTAAATAAGAGAATCTTTCCTCACGATAGAAAATCTCATGTCCAGCTAATTGGTTTGTTTGAGTTTAAGGTAAATGTATGCACATCCACACTCCTGACCTCCACAGCTTTACTTCCTGTGTCAAACCCATTACTCACATTTTAAAACATCTTTCAACACATTTTCTGAGTCAAAGTACCTCAGTGTGATGTGTGGATTGTGACTTTTTTGTGTGGAGTGGTATGGTAGATATTGTACATTAATTTTATACACAAAAATTTAATGCACATAATTCTGTGATGCTCACCAAAGTGCCAGCTGTAATAAAGTTCTCCCATCCAGTGGGTCACTGGTGCTTGATGAGCGAAGAAATTACACTGTTCTTCATTTTGATTAATGGGCAGATTCCTGTCATCATTACGTTCTGCCGTATTAGTTATTTTCCTCAAGTGGATCAAGACTGATCCATGACTGATCCATCATTTCTGTGTAAACGCCTACTTATTATCCCAATACATTGTGGAGCTTAATAGTTTCAGATGACATATAGGTTTCACAGCATGAGTTGAAGTTAAACATGATCTAATAACCTCTGATGTCAATCAGTGTTTGAGAGCCTCAATGACCTAATATTATAAAGGGAAAATCTGTGGGCACAAATTTGTACCAGGAATCTGAGAGCTTTATAAGCAGATTTGTAAACCGAGAGTAAAGATTTACACATGGCTCTTTTCTTTTTTTTCTCAGCTGATCCTACAAGGCCTCCGTTGAATTGTGTTTGTTGTATTATGTTTTAGGAATAGAATTGGGGTCTAAATTAGGAACAGAGTATAGCTTAAGGATGCAGTTAATAAACACAGTTGACACCTATAACTTGAACATTTGGTCATCTAAGTCATCAGTAGTCATTGCATTATATTATTACATGAGTACTGGGTAGACATGGGTTGGACCACACCTATCTTCGACTCTGCCTTCATTTAGAACTCAACTCGACACCTGTTAAGTTTCATCACCATATGTTACCACTTAAATGCAGTAAGCTCCTCGTAAAGGAAAATTTCTTTTGATTTTGTGTAGAACCTGCACCAAGCATCAACCTCCGAGGTTGAAACATGAAGCCAACACTGAAGTACCAAAAACTACAGTCACCTCTTTGAATGACAAGTGGATGAGCGTATGCTTGCCACAAACCAGCATGCACCGAAGTCTCAGCCCCAGCCACTCCCCTCCTCTTTGCCCATTTTTTTGATTAGCTGGGAGTTAGGGGCGGAGTCAGACACTGCAAAGATGGCGACTATGGCGCAGCTCACTCTGAGCTTCAAAACCGCTCTTCAGAAACCTGTTGGTGACATCACAGAGGCTTTGTCCATCTTTATTTACAGTCTATGAACTCTCACTTACACATTTCTATTTTCTTTTCCTTGTGAACCTTTTTTCTTCTTATTATTTGTCATTATGTGTTATCATGGTGAAATCAGCAGCAGCACTGTCACACAAATAAAAAATCAGTATAAAAGAAAACAATGTCAGAAGGACACTAGAAATACAACTATGCTGCAGGTCGGGGAATGAATCAAGAAGTCTAATCTAAATACGATGTTGGAAATGTCACAAGTAAAAGATTAATATTGACTGAGGGAAATTAAGGCTCTTGGAGGGGGACACTGGCTGTATCAGACAGTTGCGATTGAAAAGCCACAGAGAACGCATTAAATTTTCCATCTGCTTCTCCAAGTCCCTCAATTCCATATATTTTGGTTTCAGTTGTGGAGGGTATTTTATCGGCATGACGCTGGTAGATAAAGCCAAAACAAAAGGTGGCAAAAACATTTAACACAGATTGTCATTGGTGTGTGACAACTAATACAATGTGTTTGTACAGTGTTATTGTTGCCAGATTTCCTAAATGACAATAGTTAACAGATTCTCCACACGTCTCAGTCACTGTGGTATATCAAATCTGTGATTTTCCAAGGGTAACTACGTTGACCTATTCTGCTGTTCTTCCTGTGTCTCATCCTCGTATCTGCTCTTTGTCTCTACCCTCATGCTCCCACACATATTTTCCCATTTCACACATTAGCCAATTACTACCACAAGGTAATCGAATCTGCATCCTGGTCATCTGCTGAACTAGCAGGGCAGCATCAGTGGTGATCTCCAGGCTGGGGTTTCTATTGCATTACAGGGCCTGACTAGGGCAGGTCAATTAAATTTGTCTTTAGCGCAGCTGCTCCGTAAATGGGTTTTAAAGTATTTTTGTATGTGTTGGTGTGTTGGTTGACTTGTATGTCTGCGTATGCCATTGTCAGTGTAAGAACCTGATTTCAGTTATTCATCAGTTATTTTGTATTTTTCTTTTATCTTAAAAAAGTGGGGATTATTTTCATTTGTTGATAGGATACAATTTCTGTTCAGTTGATGTTGAAGTTGACCAGATTCACTTTAACAAATACTCATATGACTGAAATGAGTCTGCAGTGAGGAATTAATAAATGGGTGAGTCTTACATTGCTGCTGACAGGCCTTCCATTTCATTGGATTGAACTGCTCCATTCATCTTAAGGTGGCAGGTGTTGTCTGTGTTATCATGTCTGTCTTATCCATCACAGATCTTGAGAATCTTGCAAACATGGTTAAAATAACAAACAAACATCTGCTCTTTTCGGCAAATCACAACTTTGTAGTGTATTTCATGCAAATCCTGAGTATAGGAAGGGTGGCTGGGGAAGTATTGGACACAGCTTTATCACCAAATCATTAAAAGTTGTTTGTCCATTAGTCATTAAAGACCAGTTTTTCCCCATAATTCTCTTTTGATATTCTAATCCAGAGATGCACCTGTATTTGTGGCAATTATGAAATATAATAGAGCAAAAGTACGGCTGTAACTGTTCTGGGTGAATTCTATCAGGTGTCTCTGGTTGGTAAATGGAATAACTTGCCTAGACTAGCAACCATGAAATTAACTTCATACATAATTTACTCAACTTAATTCAATTCGAATGCATTATTTTTGTGCACCTGTAACAAGATTCACTGTTCAACCTTCCTGTAATAATCTGTTTAGACAGTGATTTAATTTACAGTTAATATTTATTTTTATAAGATGTTTCTAAGGCTTGTTCAATACCTAAAAGGTTTCATTTTTTGTTTACTTTGGAGAATTAATAATCAGGAAGAGTGTGATTTCCTGTTGACCTCTGGGTAATCACCCAAGAAGGAAGTTAGTTGTGGACAAACATATGGTGACGAACAGAGTTGAGCACAGGTGAGAGCCGTCACGGACTATATAGTGTTTACGGTGTATTTTTGTTTATGTTGGACTGTGGACTGTTTGCTGGTTAACTCGCCTTTATGTGTGTGAGTTTGTGACTGTTGACAGCCAGCAAGGTTGTTTTTCTCCACTCTGGAGCGAGCTAGCTTAACTAGCTGAACTGCCGCCATTGTGAGAGCGAAGTCGGACGCCTTTCTTCACCTGAATGGACAAGAGTGGAGACTGTGGTCGGGAGGAGCTTCACCAGGGGGCGTCCTGTCTGCTATCAGCCGGGGTGCGGTTCCTGCTGCTCATCGCTGCTGCTGCTGCTGCTGCTGCTGCTGCTGCCGCCTGAGATGAGTGTGTCGACAGGTGTTTACTACAGACAGAAGGATCTGTTTTCACTCTACACAACAACTGCTTCTCCATGAGCTCCAACGCCAACGAACCTTAAAATGCAAGCTTTGTTTAAAGAACAGACTAAACCAGAAAGAGGTTAACACAGACTGACGAAATGACTTGCTTTCATATTGGAGTTTGAATTTGATATCTAGAATTCCTGAATTCAGTTGATTCAAAGTTTGCGGTGACGTTTTTGTGTTTTCAGTATATATATTGAGTATATGCTGAATAATTTGTTAAAAAAAATGGATGTAATTCTGTACTGAGTTATTAAGGCCAGGATTATTCCTTTAGCCTCTCAGTAGTTATTAGAGCGAGTGAGTGAGAGTCATAGTTTACCCTCGACATGTTTATCATTAAATGTCTCTTTCACCATTTTACTAAGTTCAGAGTTTGAAGGGGTTTAATACTGTATTGAGTTCTGTAGTAAGTGTTGCTCAGATCAGGAGCCGGTGGTGAAAGGGTTACATATAATGTATCTTTCACTCTCCATTTAACATAACATGCTTCTCTGGACCTTCTTCTTTCTGGCGGTGAGGGCTGGGTCAGGGGTCACCAGATAAATGGAACCAAACAGGAAACAACATCTGTTGTCTAAAGTCTGACAAGGATGGATTGCATGACTGATACACACGGAGCGCATCCAGGGTTTCCAGGTCATGCGGCACTTGCCTTGAGGTCGGCTGGGGTCGGAGCCCCTCTAGAACTTTCTCTCCCAGCAGACTCCAGGAAGCCAATCAACTTCAAACACCGGCTGATCATCTGGGTGGGGGAGGTAATTGCCAGTCGAATCGACCCCTCGTTCTGGTTGGAGTGCACCCTCTTTTCTTTTCACGCTAAACAAGAGCTGCAGCTCACTTCTCTGCGCTCATTTTCTCTTTCCAATTTGTCTTTTCGCCTGCATTTATCCTGTAATTGTGATGGAGGATATTTCCCCAAGATGCAGTAATGCAGGAGGAATGCAGGAAATAGGACAACATGATATACACATTCATCACATGTGTGTGTGACTGTGCACATATGGCAGTTTTGAGTGCCAGCTGACAAACACACAATCACAGACAGAGCCAGCTGCATTTAGAGTACAGTGGCAGTCTTTGTAGAAATGGTAAAAGCCCGAGTCCACTACGCTTATCCTGCACCAGCACAGCAGCATTTTCCAAATAATTCTCTTTTGCACATGGAGGACGGCTGCATGCCTGTAAAGAGCTGGACTTACATACTGTAGTAGTGGTGTCTTGATGCATATAGTTTCAGCTGGAGTTTCACATTTTAAGTGGGGCCTTGTGTGTTTGTCAGTTGGTCCTCAGAATGACATGCAGCCACTTAAAGCCAGCTGCCTCCAGAGTGGTGGACTATATGGCGATCTGGGTGAGCTTGTTAAAGGACAGCCTCAAGGCTGGCTTTCTCAAATTACTCCTGTGTGGCAGGGGAAAGGAGAGCCAGCCTCTCTCCTGTGTGGCTTTACTTAATTGCAAAAGGCGACGACGGAAGCGTCCCCTCCTAAATCTCAGCACTTATTGGGTGCAATTTCATGGATGAAAAACACAAAGACGCATTGCCCTGTATTGTGTACATAATGTTCTGCATGTCAGGGGAGCGCTGATGGAACAGTTTGGAGTAGCTGTAGTTTTTTTTTTTTTTCCTCGAACGAGCCATGCAAGATGTCCTTACATGCTTCTATCACTGCGTTTCTCAGGGGTATCAGTGTAAAAAATGATAGCCTATAATTTCTCCTCTTCGCTCCGGGCGCTCTTTCAATTACAACCTTTCAGTTTAAAATACTAAAGATCATTCTCCTCCATATCTCTGGCTGGGAAATGGGTGTGAATTTATGGAAAGGTCAAAATTAAATTAGAAAGGATGGGAGCTGCGGAGAGCTGGCATCCAAATGACCGTCACTTCATAAAACTTATAGAGATATGTGGCATACACTGGGGTGGCTCTTGGATTTGGCCTATCAATTTCCATTAACAATAGTGTTATGGAGAGCATTACATGCATTTTCACAGGGCATGAGTAAGTGATACGCTATTTCCCTTATCCCTTAAGTCCTCCAAGTGTTAGAGCATGTTGAAAAAAGTGCATGTTGATAATAAAAAAGCAATAGATAGGACTGCAGTCTTTTTGGAGCAGCTGTCAAATAAAAAGGCTCGACGACAGATTGCTTTTCAGCACAAGTGCAGCTGTGAATCTGAATGGTGTTCGAGTGCACGGCATTTAACACAGCTGATCCTCCTCGTGCGTGTGTGCGATTGTATGAATACATTTGTGCAACATTGTAGTTGATCTGTATTTATGTGCTTGCAATAGTTGTTACAGTAGGTGAGAGGCTGAGCTAATGATCAATCATGTTACATGTCGCTGCCACTTCAGCTCATTCAAAGTGTCCACGTTCATTTGCTTTACATTTTCTTTCTGTCGTCTGATGCTGAGTCACCGATATATGTCTTTGCGTGTTGTAAACATTAAAGTCAAATCTAATACTACACTGTTGTAGGAGCCAATATATATTGTGCATATGTTATCTTTATTGCCCGCTAAAATATTCAATTTGTTAACTTAATTGTGCTTTAAGCTTAACAAATGGGTTCGTTTAGTGTAGAAATAGAAGTGCTGGAGTCTTGCCTGAGTTGACACCCCTTTTTCTGTGCCACTCGTGTTTTCAGAGCTCAGGTAGGCCCCAGGTAGAGCTGTACCAAATAGTTTTTGACTGCATGTTATTGTCCGTTTTTCATCCCATCTGAAGGCTTGTACAACCTTTGTTGTTTATTTTCTGGTTATAGTGAATAATTGGGGCTGTTGTGATGGAACATTCTTTGTTTACTTCATAAACACCATCAGATCCCTTTGTTTCCTTTGTCGGACGGCAATTCAGAGTGTGTCCAACTGCACACATCATACCTGGAGCCTCAAGGCAAGTTTGCATGGCAGGATTGCCTGCTCAACTTGCATACCCATATGTGTGATGAAATCGTGACTGGTCACTGTCATCACCACACTGGTCGTGACGTAGACCCTTTGTTGTAGGACTACGCTGTTAAAGGTGGGAAATGTTGCTGGAATTTGCCACAACCACCCACTCATCATAAAAGTACCTCTGTTTTTGATATGCATTTAGGAAAGGAGTTCGTTGTCCACCCCGAGTGGAAATGTTTTTGACATCACACACACACACACACACACACACACACACACACACGGCTATGCTGTCTGCCCTCTGGTGCATTTGTGCGTAGGCTGTTTGACAGCAAGATGACACACTGAAAATATTCAAAATAAAGCGGACACTTTAACTGTTGTTAACTTTTTTCTTTGGGCATTTTTTAAAGTGGCTAAAACATGTTTTTGCAGATGACTCCTCCTCAGCAGCTCATCACCTCTGTACCAGAGCTCCTGCTGCTTCTACAAACTGGGAGCTGATCTGAATCTACTGCGGGTAACACACTGACTATAGATCAGTACCTCACACACCCCCACGTCAAATAACCTGAACTATCACTTTAAGTGCTTCAAAAAGGTAAAAGATTAGGACAATGTTAAATGATAATAATAACAATGATGAAATGGTGATGGTGATTAAATGTATCACGTCTTTTATCAGAACTATGAACAAAATAATAATTTGAATCTGAAAGAAATGTTGTATTAACCTGAAATGACATTTGTCCGGCATCAGTCTCCATGCTAAACTCTGTGCCCTGAATGGCTGATCAACCAGACTATAGCTTCAATTCTCATCAAGGGAACCACACAAATGGTACAAAAAAGTAGGTCAAATAGCAACAAGCCACCCAAAGCAATTTTACCTGCCTAATGTAATAAAAAGTAGCTTAGCCAGGCGGAAAACCTCCCGATCCAGCAACAGTGCATCCACAGTCCTTGATTCTTTGAAAAATACATTTGAAGTCTTTTAATTTACAGTCGTTTTAGTACAAAATTGTTGGACTGTTTAGAGCAGCGGTTGGTCAACTAGCGGCCCGCAGGCCACAGCTGGCCCACCGGAAACAATATCTGGCCTGTCAGATTATTCTGATAATCACATTTTCTTTTCTTAATTTTACAACATCAGACTGACAGTCACACCTTGAGTTATAATATTCAAATCTACCCCAAACTGAAGAATGCTTGCTAACAATCAGTCAGGAATCAGGCCACGGGCAGCACATGGTGCTAAAATAATTCTCCCATGGCAACAGTTACCCACATAATCACTTCCTCTTTAGCGATTCTACCAACAAAATAAAAGCGTAAGAAAATTCCTTTTTTTTTGCCACCAGGCTTTATTTCAAGCCACTGAGAGCTCTTATTCTGAAAAGATCTGAGCAAAGTTCAAAAGATTCTGTTGCTCACTTGACAGAGGCTCTGAAGTAGCAGAGACAAGGATGTGTGGAATGAAAAACACCAGTTCAGATAATCATTCACACATATGTGTCTGTGGACCACAGCACCATATGGAAATGGTTACAAAGCAAATTTCAATTGCATTTTTATCAATCAATTTCTTAAATTAGCCTTTGATTATATTTTTGTTTGTTCGCAGCACACAGCATTAGTAGTACACTGTATCTACACACAACTCACACAACTACGGGACGAAGATTTACTACGGAGCCAGCCTACGCACTGTCAGCCCGGTCATGGCCTGACCTCACAGATGGCGGGAAAAAGAAAAATGGAAATGAGCACCAAGTGTGATAATTATTTGTTGTACCCTATGTGGTGTCAAAGTGGAAGACAACCAATACATGTCAAACAGACCAGCTTCTCTGAATCCTTTTGCTTAGCATTCTGTGACCTTGACCTGAGGAAACAAAGAGTGCTCTTCCACAACTGTTACCACGGTGAAGCAAAAAAGAAAAAGGTGTTGTTGAGACTGGGGATGGCTGTAACAGTAAGTTAGGAATCACCTGATTCACTCTATTTATGCACAGTTCAGTCCTTATTCCACATGTGAGGAAGTAGCTCCATGTGACAGACTCATTTATTTTCATTTGTAAGCAACAGCCTGCTCTGTAGCTCAACTCTTCAAACTTAAATCATGTTTACTGTCAGTCTGTGTAGATATCTTTCAATGCTAGTTGTCAGTGCTAATGTTGTAGCTGTTAGCTGTAAGGTAAGCTTAGTTCATGGCTACAAGAGTCTGGGTTAGCTGTAACAACAATGCACACACACACACGCACACACACACACACACACGCACACACACACACACACACAAAGTGTTGAATAAAAATCTTTAAATATCAATTTGTTGTCATAATCCTTATGTCATAATGTAATATTTCACCCCAGGTCATGTTACTCTAACCCAGACTATGTGGTGAATTGTAACATTTCACTCCATGTGTTTGAGACTAAAACCATGTTTTTCCTGTTTGTGTTGCAGAGATAACACGTACACCATTTAATAGCAGACATACATATGTAACTAGTTGTATCATATTTTGAACGCACTGACTTAAAAGACAGAGATCAGACAACATAATGTTGTCTCTCAAATTGTTTCTCACACTGTTGAGCCTCAAATTAGCTTTGACTGAATGTTAGAGTCTTTACATAGAATGATGACTGTGACTTTGTCCCCACAGGAGGAGAGATTTCAGTGAATAATAAGGTACCCATGGAGTGAGTATGGTATCCAATCCCCATTATTATCATTGTGAAAATCCACTTCTCACCATGTATCTCTGTTATATGAGTGTAGGTGTCTTTAAGTGTAATGGCAGCCTCTCCTCTCCTCTGCTCTCTCTGTCTCTCACTGATGCAAACAACACTAGAGAGCACACTTACTCCAGAAATGAGAGGAAGCTAAAGGAAAAGAGAGAGAGAGAGAGAGAGAGAGAGAGAGAGTAAAGGAGGGGGGTCAGAGAGGAGGAGGTAGCTTAAGGGCTGCAGGGTGAGGGAATGAAAGAAGACCAAGACAGAAAAAAAAGCGAGTGTGAGAGAGAGAGGAGCTGTGTGTGCAGCTTGGTATCGGGCTTTTGTAGGCTCGATGGCGAGCTGAGGGAAGTGAGATCAGAGGCACTAGGAACTGTGTGCACATATAAGTGTGTGTGTGTGTGTGTGTGTGTGTGTGTGTGTGTGCACGCGTGTGTGTGTGTGTGTAAAAGGGGAACCGTGGTGTCAAGCTTGATTTCATTACCGGGGCTAATCAGGTCCATATACTTTAAGTGCTGCTTTAATTTGTCTAATCTCTGCAGGATATGGCCACTGCCCTCCAGCTACATGGCTGCTTTGCCTGGAAAAGCTATTAAAGAGCACATGGACACACACTGTCTCTGACCTGGAAACAGAAGACACCGTCCCTCTCACATTAGCAGATACATATTTTCATTAACATGTACATTGACACCACAGACTGCATTCTAATCATCTGTTTGTTTGTTTTTTTTTCTTTTAATTTTCCATATTTACAATTCGACAAAGACAAAACATGTCACATTAGTTTTAGTGCTCACACATCTCACACTTGGTTTAAACCCGGTTTGGTTACAGTACATGCCTCTGGAGCTTTTGCTGAACTGAGTTGTCTCCCCAAATACCAATCAAGCTAACAATCTGGCTTCTATTCAGTTTTTAAATGTATAGATTTTTTTTTTTTAAAGATCGCTGGCTAAGCAGAAGCGTCTGGGCACCTGTTTCAGGTAAATGACATCAGACACATGGTGGCCCAGGTACGATATGAGGCGTGTGACATGTGAGGGGAAAATTTGAATTGAGATGCTGGCACAATAAAATGTCCAGTTTCCCAGATGGGCTTTCAGAATTAAGGCTAATCACGATAGAGGAGATTTAAATGCGTTTGACAAGTTCAGTAAAGCAGCCCTGAGTCTGTATATGCATGTATGTACTGCTGAAACAATTAGCCAGTAAATGCCAGAGGATCACAGAGCCTGCTTGACATCCACAGAGCTGTGAACTTGCACATCACTGTCATTTTCGTTTCAGAGGGAAACGATGTGCTGGTTTTTCTTGAGCAGGACCTTCACTGAAGCCTGAGGAGCTGAGGAGTTGTGGATTAAACAAGGTGGCAGAGCTGTGAAAAGGCCAAGACCAAACTGAACTCATCTATAAGCAAACAGCAGTTTTCCAACTGAATAGCTACCGTGACAGATAACTTCTTCATTACTGCAGGTTTAATCTTTCCTAGATCTTATACCTTTTTTTAGTGGATGTAAGCAGGTTTTTTTTTTAAATGCAAGTAAATCTGCTAAAAAAAACTGCCAGATGAGTTTACCTTTGTTCGGACTGAGGGAACAGAGAAACACAACTGCAGAGAGCAAAGTCATCACATGCAGTTACAGTGCACACACACACACACACACACAAAGACACAGATTCAAACAGTGAGCTGCTAGCTGCTGTGCAGACTGGTAAAATGGATCCATTGTGCGCGTCCTGCTCCTGTAAGTGTTGGAGTCTCCATCACGGCACAGAAAAGGGGAACAAATTATCCTCCCAGGTGTCATGTTTACGTCACTGCCTGTCAGAGCTGGAGCCAACAAATACCAAGGACTGCTGCCATGTGACTGGGGCTCTACTGTCTGCAGCTCTAGCTGAGTTCAGTCAGAACTTGCGGTGTGTGATACCATGATGGGAACCGGTTTGGAAAAGGTTTGAGGCACAACCATTGATATGACTCTGAGATCAACAGTGTCCTGCATCATCATGATACTGTGCAGTTAGCTAGCATGTTGACTGTTGCTAACACAGCACTTAAAATATCATGTGAGTCTTTCAGTGGCTCAGAGCCAGAAACATACAAGTCCTGTTTGCTTTGATGCTCCTGTGACGTGGAAACAAGGCGGCCGCACTGCACAGGCCCAACACATCATGTCAAAATTATTCAGTGAACTTCAAACAACAAACTATTTAGCTAATGTTGTTGAGTGTTGTTAGGGGAATGATGGACTCTCAGTAACCTATGTCATAATGGCAAACTGGTATATTAATGTAATATAATGTGAAAAGCAGCTTGTATAGCGTTTGCCATACACGACTGCAAGAAGGTCTTGAAGAGAACTAGCACTAGGTACAGACACTGATACAGGACTGCATCAGTGTCAAGATCCATGAATACATCTGTTTCCTGTAGTTGAGATTTATCCCCTGAATAAAAGTTTGTGAAAGAAAGCAATTACTCTTTACCATTTAAAAATAAACACAGGACTATACGAAGGTTTTGGGCTCCGCAGAGTCAGGACCACTTCAACAGAACCAGTTCTTCTCACTTGCACATTTTTTCAAGGTACTTGGCAGGTAGTTTGTTCCTGCATCTCGGAGAACCTAACACAGTCCCTATGTGGATTCTGTCTCTTCATGTGATCCCAGACCGACTCCATGACGTCGAGACCAGGAATCTGGATCACACCATCAGTGTTGTGCTCTTGTTTGTTGGTCAGACTGTGTAAGAAATATTTAAAACAATGAAATGAAATTGAATTAGAGGGGTGATGTTGTGGGGGGTCTAGCTAACCCCACCCATCCAATGAAACCACACTTGACCCTCAGGAAGTTAGTTTTCACTGCGTCTGTTTGTTTGTTTGTTTGTTTGTTTGTTTGTTTGTTTATTTGTCAGCAGGAAGCACTAAACCGATTTGCATCAACCTCGGTGGAGGGATGGGGCTTGGGCCAGGAACAGATTCAGTTAAAGGGGCAGATGCAAGAAGTTTTCAACATTTTCATCAGTTTTCTTAGGAAGTAAATGCATACATATTCAGACATATTTATGGTGTTGACATCTTTGAGTTTGAATAGTAGTGCAGATCCAGTTAATTGTCCAGATCTAGTGGAAGAAAATGCTGAGTGTTATTAGCTCCGTCAAGGTCATATTTGTCTGTTTGTTGGTTGGTTTGTTTGTTTGTTTGTTTATTTGCCAGGAGGATGGGTATGACTGTGTGGCCTTGGCGGAGGCATATGCTGCACTGATGTAACCACACAATGCTAACGATACATATAAGGTATAACTTCAGATTTGGTAGATGGGGTATTTGTCCATTTTTACACTTAATAGACCAAAATTTAGTCAACACAAACAAAAATACAGCCCTGATACATGTGCACGTGTCTGTATATGTGTGTGCCTGTGTCTTTGCATGACCATAACTACTCCACTTACCAGCGTGCAGTCATGTTGTTACCTTCTCCCTGCCTCCTCCTGTCTTGTCAGAGTTGTCAGCAGCACCTCTGGTTAAAGCTAATCCTCATGTTCTCACTTGCACATAACATCAAGCATTTATGGCCACTGCTGTCAGAGGATCTGACAGTGTGATGTGTGAGTGTGTGTGTGTGTGTGTGTGTGTGTGTGTGCATCATTTGAAGTACATATTGTGCATCACACATTTAAAGCATCTCTCCTTTTTTGTTTCCCCACATTTGCGGGAAATGTTATTTAAAAGGCACATTTGTGTCTTTGTAGTAGTTCAATTGAAATACATTTCATTATCAAAGAAGGATGCACTGAAAAACAGAAGCTCTTCATCTTTAAGTCAAAGATTCGAGGCAGACTGAGTCTATAGATGTCCCACACCATCCGTTTGGAAATCACAAGGTCCCAGCTTCCAGGTCCCTCGCTTTGGATCAAAATGGATTTCCACTGTAGGGAGTAAACAAAAAATAAAGGCTTGCATCTCCAGTCTCCTAGAAACCACAGCTGACACTATCATCATCATGTAATTCAGTCGGCTAGTGGCTCTGCATAAAATCGGACTAAATATATAACAGCCAAGCTTTAGTCTGGGCCATTTTGTACATGTATACCAAGCTGCAATGGACCTAAGAAGAAGAAATTCAAGTCACACCAACAAATAGTTGTAGGACTCATGATGTGAAGGTGATGCAAAATTGTCTGTAAAAATTGTACCTGTAAAGTTAATTAACAAGTCATTTTAATGGTGGTAGTTATATTATAAACATATTCATATTTAAATTACAGTATTTTGTTACTGCTATAGAATGAAGAATAAAGAAAAAAACGATCCATAATAATAAAAACATAAAAATCGTAATAATAATCAAATTTTTAGTTCTAGCATGAAGCTCCTAAACCACTTTTGTCTTATCGTCAACATTAGGTTCCTTTAAGACAGGTTTAGCTTTCCTTTGCAGTACTTTCTGTTTTACCTGTGACCCATATATCTCAGAGGAGTAACTAACTATTGTCACTGGCTGTGACCACAGCTGAGGCTGGATATAAACTCGGCTGAGGGTTGGAAGCTGAAACACCATTTGTGGAAACGGCTAACATTATGGTTGAAGCTATGGTTGGGGCTGTGATTATGGTTATGACTATGGTTACTGTTACAGAGATACTACTGTAGCTGAATTGATTTCCAAACATCAATCATGCATTGAGTAACACGCAGCAAAACATTCCACCTTAAAATATGCTGGTACCTGCCTCTCCAGCCTCTGAGCTACACAATGAATCACATGGTTAATTAGTATAGATGGAAAGTCAGAAAACATCTTCTCCTTCATCCTTCACTCATGATGGCCATTCCAGAACAGAGCAGTGGAAATAACATAATTTTTTTCTTTTTTTTCTTTCAAAGATTTGACCATGTAGTCATTTTGTTCCCTAAGCTCAGTGAGCGTTTCACAATTTGCACACTCGCCTGATGTCCCCTATAACTAGTGCGCGTTGTTTAACCCTGTCATCGGAGGAGGAGGAGACACAGGCCAACAGGACGACCAACAGAGCTGGCAAGGGTCGAACTGGTTTGCGGCTGGTTTGGAGCATCTGCCGATGAGGCTGTGCTAGTGCTAACAGGCTCGCTGTTGGGCCTGAGACTGATGCTATCTTGAGTGCCTGTCACATCTAAGGTAACATTAGGAAAAAGGAGCTGTTCAAGCTGACGGACACGTCTCTAGCAGAGACACCCTGTCTACAAGAGCAGAACAGCTAATGCAAGCCTTCGTATAAGTCTAACTGAGCTAGCTTTAACTGTAGGAAACAAGAGGCTAATTTAATAGGCTAGGCTATGCTAGGCTAGCAGTAAACAAGCTACCACCTAACACAGACAGAATTTAGAGGTGCAAGTAATAGCTCAAGGTGAGAGGAATCTAACCAATTGAGCAGCAGAAGATAGTAACGATTAATCCATAGATTTAGAAAAATGAAGAGCTGTATAAAAGAGAGAGAGAGCAGAGAACAGTTGTCGATCTCACGGAAAGTCACAGTGTGCATCACAGGAAGCAGCTGTTCCGTTCAGTTCATTCACCGCTGCTAGTTCAAGCTGTTTCATCCAGTTCAGTAGAAATGATTAGCTTACACAAGCACTGCACACAGGGTTAATAGCTCAGCTGCCTAATATTTGTAATAGTTAGTAGATTGCAATAAAACACAGTGTGGATCACAGCTGAGCTGAAAATGACACTGTCAGCCAACAGTGATAGGAGCTCCACTGATAAAAGCTGCACACTGATTCTGTCAGTGACATTCTTGATTCGATATCGTTCGTTCATACATGTGTTTAACACCTCTGCACACTATGCTATCATGTCCATTCACTGCACCTGTACAATGTTGATTCAAGTAGTGCTAAACCATGAAACACTAATGCATCACACTCTTGATAATCATAACAACCACAACCTTAACTACAACCATTACCATAATTACAGCAGCAGCAACTCCCATAGAGTCATCTCATTAAGATGAGAATTAAATGGTTAATTGGTAAAGATGAAAAGACAGAAAACATCCTTTCATCATTCACTCCTCTGACAGTTTCTTTATCTGTGATGCTTTTACACAGAAACATGACATGTCAGTCAGTTACACTTGGACAGCTTACAAGTGCTGCTGGAAATTAAAGCTAGCTTAGCCAGCTAGTTTTCATAGCCTAGCCTGTTAGCTTCACCTGACCTCTGCCCTTCTCCTCTGAATGGATGTTTCTAATGCAGCTTTATTTGCTCAACACAAGTCAGTAAATGAATGTAAACGTGCCACCACAGCAACAATGGTTACATAACCTTTGAAACGAGCCGCAACTCAACTGCGTGTGCACCACAGGTGCGTTCCAGTATGTAAACAGCACTACACCACTATATGTGACAATGAGGTTCCATTGAAGTCAGCGGCAAGGCTAAAGGCAGATGTGTAGCTGCATTCAGATTTAAAAACTATGAAGACAAGAAGAGCTGCACAAAAGCAAAGCGATATGTGAGATGTGATGAAGAAGCTGTGTGTATCTGTTCATACACAGTGTAGCTGGTGCACACATCCATTATTTCTTGAGATGTGTCGAAACTGTTGCTCATGTTAAATAGAAAAAGCATTAATTTAACTGCTTTGGGTCCATTCGTAATGTAAGCATTAATGTTTTTAATAATGCCCCAGGTTAGAGGAACAATTAACAGCATTAGTTTTCTGAGAATCAAACTCATATCCAAGAAAAAAATTGATAAAAAATGATATTGAAACTGAAATACCTCTGACTGAATCCATATCAAATCAAATCAAATCGGGACCTTGTGAATCAGAATGGAATGACTTCAGGAAATCAGTGGCAATACCCAGCTCATTATTATATAAATGATATATATTATATTATGTTATATTATATTATGTTGTATAGGCTATTTCTCAGTGTGAACAGGTGCTCTGTTGATTGTCAGATACATATTTAACTGTAAATAAAGAATGAATATAATTAAATAAACTAATGTGTTAATTTATATTTAATGCCTGGTTCAGACTACACAATATATTTGTCTGATAAGATGGTCTTTGTGATTGGTTGTCTTGTCTCTCAAGGACACAGTTCCACCCAGAAGCATGAGCAGCAGCAACATCATCATTTATCTTTTGCATCACCGTGTTTACAGTTGTGTGCAGAAGAGTGGTCTGTGGTCCTATTGGTCAGTGTCAGCCAACAGCTTGTGGAGGTTGATCTACTAGGCAAGAGAACGTGTGTAAACTCTGACATGCTAGCCTTTGTGTTGGGACGTCATGAGGTGTTGGCATCAGTTCCTGTCCATTATAATCTGCTATATGAGATAAAAATGTGTCCTACACCCACTTTAGTTCCTGCCACCCTCTGTCTGTAGGGTCAGGCTATTATTGGGTTTATATTGTGTAATCTGAACAAGGACACACAAAGACAAAAAAGAAGAAAAACAAATAGAAGGGTACTCTGACATTGGCCTCGGCTGACGTCTATGATATCTAACAACATACACCAGACTTCACGCTTCAGACAGGATGAGTTTCTCTTTATTGTTCTGTTCTTATGTTTGCACACACATATCTGTATGCAGGATTCCCCTCTACATAATTCACCAGAATAACTACTAAAGGCCAAATGTGCCCAATTATACATTGTAATTGTAGCAACAAGCCTCAAGAAAAGTTATGTGACATTTTGATCAGACAAAAAACATCAGCTTAACGTTCATCACTTATACAACCCCGTAGCTACTGCCTGTCCTCCATTTCAACACCTTAGGTTCCTGTTAAAGAAATAAAATGTCCTCTTAGAAATAGCACTTCTACCACCTCTGACAAATCCTCTCCTACAAAGACATTTAAAGAGCTGACAAGTTAACAACTCTCACCTCTGCCATGATGATGAACTGAGGAGTGAAAGGTTGTGTTGAAGCAATTCACAGTAAAAAAAATATTTAGATAGATAGATAGATAGATAGATAGATAGGGGAAATTCATGAATTTAGCCTTGATAAAATCAAGATGGATCAGATATTTAAAAAACTGAGCTTTTATTGTCATTTGTTTTCTTTAGTTTTGTTGTTTAGTTTTTTTTGTATTTCCCCGATCTCTGCCTGTATGAAGCCGCCATGAATTAATATAGATATATAATTTTCATCATTTACTCTTAATTTTCCCAGGTTACCTGTGGGTACCCGGCCCAGTGCACAACCCTGCCAGAGATCCAGCACTGTCATCTGGCTGCTCGGGAACCTCCTAAACCCAGTTTGTCATATGACCAAAGAGGACAGACCCACTTTTTTTTTTTTGAGGTTCTACCACTATTATCTCCTCCACAGACCTGTACAATCATGTACAATAGGATCTTCTATTTGTTCGTCCATACAAATCCAGTGCACAAACACAGTTCACTTATGATCTGGGGATAAATGCGATTTGCTGTCTGCCAGTCTCTTTCCATAAATTACAGGCTATAACATAAGCCATGCAGCTGGTGGGAAATACTCAAAAGCCAAGGGACACTGTTTCATTATAATAGCATCAAGTATAAAAGGTCAATCACGAGACCTTTAATACCCTCACTGGACGTAAATCACAGAGGATGTATTATTAAAGAAAACACTGACAAACCCACATGGACAAACAGATTGATTTACTCAACACATGCATCCATTATCCAGCAATAATGTCTATCATTTCATTGTACGTTATATTGTTGAGAAATAATACTACTGTTAATGTAACATTTGCTGCTGTAGAGGACACGGGTTATTTACAGAAACATTAAATGTTGTAGATAAACGGAGGCATTTGTGAAGCCGAGCCGAGCGCTCCCTGAAGGCACATGATTATGGGAGTTTATTTGTTTGGCTCTGCTCATGATGTAAAGCCTGCGACGCTCCCTGGCACAGCCCGGGACATGAGAGAATAATTCAAATCAAAATAATGTATTCCAGTGTTAACTTTATAAACCGATGGAGCACATTTATCCTCTGCTGTAATTACAAGTCATTCCGTTACAACAAACCAGAGTTATGTGCTGTATGTAGGTATGTGTTTTGTGTGCATGTGTGTAACTTTGCGTATAAGTTCTGCTCCTTGTGTTCTTATTCTTCCCAACATAACAAGAGCTTGGTCAAGTCTGTTTTTATTAAATAGCTAGTGCAGGGAATCATGCAGTTCATATAATCCAGTTGAAATTCATATACATTCTTCTCAGTGCTTGAAGATCCAATCATCACTAAAGCTTATGTTTTACAGGAGAGCCAATAAAAACAAACTGAATGTTTAAAGTTGTCATATTGACATATGGTTTACTGATTGATTTGCAACATCAACTCATGCATTAAGTAACACACAAGAAAAGATTCCACCAAAAGGCAGCAAAACACTGTTTCATCCATCGTTCACTCCTCTGACAGTTTCTTTATTTGCAATGCAGTAGCAGAGAAACATGATGAAGTCAGTCTGTTACACTTGGACAGCTTGCTGCTGCAGTGCTACTGGAAATGAGAGCTAGCTTACCTACATTTTAATAGCCTAGTCTGTTAGCTTAGCTTTACCGCTGCCTGCACCGCAGCTTTTCCTCTGCGCAGATGTTTCTAATCCGGAGCACAACTCAAGAAATGAAATCATTTCATTTCAAACTGCTTGTGTTCATTCACCGATATCACCTATTCACCTATATCGCTTAATGCTGCACTAATTACAACCTACCACGATATTACTGAGCTGGATGTTTGGCTGCATAATATTCTCAACATTATTGAAACTATACATAAAGTCAGTCTAATATTGGATTATGTTTTCACTTATAGTTGACTAATGTATGTGAACTTGCCACCGTAGAAACAGTGGTTACATGCATGCACACACTTCATATGTATTCTCCGGTACTTAAACAAATAGCACTACACTAGAAATGAACATCAGCCAACTTGTGCAGAATAGTCATGAACTGTATGACAAAACAGGACAGTTGAACAGTGCGCTGTTAACAACACAATCAGAAGCTTTAACCTTTATGTACTGTCTATGCAGTGTGCAGGGAAGAAGCGTCAGAGTCTCACCGCCCTGTCATGCTACGTAACTGAATATGAGTGTGAGAGGATAAATAAAGTGTTTGGCCCGAGGATGCGCCTCAGGTCTCTTGTTATTAGAGTAATTATCCCAACCCAAAACAAAATCACAGTAATGCAAGTTTATCTTTTACAGTGGATGAAGTTACATTAAATTTTAAAAGTTGTTCCCAGATGGAAGCGTTTAAGTCTTTTATCACACAGCTGACCAAATAATAATTTCAAAAGGAAACTAGAATTACCGTCTTGCAGTCATATGCCTCTGCCACTCTCTGTTTATACAGAGTCATATAATAGAACATATAAAATTACAAGATAAAACATCATATAAAATTTCCCACGATTAATATTTTTAACCATTTGTGTGAAATTTTTTCATAATTTCTGTGAGACGTCTTGAGTTATGGCTAAAAAGTGTTTTGTGAGGTTACCGTGACCTTGACCTTTGCCCTTTGACCAGCAAAATTTACTCTGTGCATCATTGAGTCCCAGTGGACATTTGTGCCAAATGTGAAAGGATTCCCTTGAAGACGAGATATCACGTTCACAAGGCCAAAAACCATGTTTTGTGAGGTCACCGTGACCTTTGACCCCCAAAATCTAATCAGTTCATCCTTGAGTCCAAGTGATTGTTTGTGCCAAATTTGAAAAGGTTCCAACATGTTGATGAGTACTCAGTAGTCATTATTACTACATTATTACATGAATACTCAGTACTCACGAGCCGGACCACGACCATCTTCACACTCAGCCTTCATCTTCATCTCAACTACACACACGTAAAGTTTCATGACTGTATCTTGAAGCTTGTCACTATGACGCTGTCACAGTGACAAGATCTGTCCAGAGTCAAAACTGCCTCTGCGCTAGTTTTCTGCTACAGTAGGTGTCTACAGGACCACATTTTGCCATGATAACACACACACACACACACACACACACACACACACACACACACACAGAGAGAGAGAGAGAGAGAGAGAGACTCACAAGGTGACAATACAAGCCCTGTTGTCACAGCTAGTAAATATCACTTGTCTCCTCAGTGTTCATGTCACATGCTTCATTGACCTAGCCGTCCACTCCAACCTCTTCCCTAAGTGATTTTCTGTTTCTAATAACAACACTGTGCTAACAACCCAATGTCTTTGTGGAGGAAACTGTCATTTTTCCTGAGAGGACGGTGTTCCTGTTGACCTGGAATGAACAGGCAGGCAGGGAAAAGCATGGTCATTCCTGACACCTGACACCACTGGATTTCCAATGACACCAAATGCAATTCACATAAGCACAGATAAAATACTGGCCACAATGCCGCCGGTGCAAATCTGCACCTTCTGCACTTTTTGCCCTGTGCACCGGCTGCTGAGGTGGGACTCCCGCTGTAGACAACTCATGATGAATGATTGCGCCCGCAACTTGGTGAACAATTACAAACAGCGACCGGCTATACGTTGCTAACCTGACATGACATCACTCACAACTTCCCTAATGGCTTGTTCAGCTCTTCGTTTGGGAGATTCATGATTCACCAGGGCCTATTCCTTCAGATTCACCGAAAGGATGAACGAATGAATCCGAAAAGGAAGGAGCTGTTCACGCATTTTCACACACAAACAGACACTTTACAACGGTGAAGCTGGACAACTCTCTCAAATGCCACAGATAAATGTATTAACGTTAGAACGGTATCTCAAAAGTAACAGGGATTTCTGAAAATGCTGAAAATTTGGTGAACAAAAGCGTCCAGCACACAGCTCTCTTCGCCTCTCTTCGTGTGGGTCGATTCATTTCACAAGTGTCATTCTGTCCTTTTTCCTCCTCTCGGTGAGAAGCCTCTGGGGTGAGCTGCAACCTTGAGCCACTTTGGAGAGTCGAAGACTTTGTCTGTCACCTTCAAACTCCACCTCCCACCGCAAATATATATGGGGCTACGGCTGCCCTTAGCCCTCGTTACTGCATGGAGGCCCAAGGGAGGGAATAATAAGCCGGGGAGTTGTTAGTGGGTAGGCTGATGTATTTCTGAGTGGTCTGCGAGGGTGTGCAGGTCACCCTGCTAGCACGACTGTTATTGATCACTATCTGTGCAGGGTCCACACCCACACAGGATGGCACACTATTATAGGTAAGGGAAGTTTCTTTTGATTCTCCCTGCTGTGACACTGTGACGCACATCATGATTGTCCGTGAGATTGACAGCTGCTCTCTGCTCCCTCTCCTACTCGTTTCGGTTTAATCTCTTTACTTTTTTCAATCTCAACTCTTAAAATGTTACTTATGTTTTGCTACTCGCCTACCTGCCAACACTCGCGTTTTTTCCCGGGAGTGCCCTGTTTTTCTCCCGGCGCCCTCCTGTTTTGTTGTTTCTCCCAGGAAACTCCTGTAATTTGCATGGCCTTCAACCTTTATTATAAATAATAAATAATCATTTGTATGCTTGTCTGACGTTATCCAAGTTGCCAGATATGAAACACAAGCTAGACACAATCCACACATAGATGCAATTTCAACCCATCTATCACCACAACCTGGTGTTATATATATATATATATATATATTTATTTATTTTTTTTTTTCAAATAGCTTTATTGGCATGAACAAAAACAAGTTGTTGCCAAAGCAGTTTAGAGATGATTCTCTAACTACTCTAACTCTGCTGTGGAGAGAGTGTGTGCCAGACTGTCAATATGGAAATGGCTGCTATCGCAGCTTTCCTACAGGAGCAGGGTCTTGACCATCACTAACTTGTTTGCCTCGACCCCTTCGGCTCAGACTTACCTCCACTAAGACACCTGATTGAGGGAATTCAGGAGTCAGTTGTTCAGGATTTCTTCTGTGGCCCTTTCAGAACCCCCCCTTGTTTCATCACCTCTCAGGTTCTGTCTTCTGTCAACCTGAGATCCAGACTGAGAGGCTGGGCCACCTCATGAAGACCTCATCCCTCACTGAGCTGAACTGCTCGATATCAGATCCAACAGACTGCCGCTCAGGCTGGTGGAGGATGTCTGTGCTTTCCCTGCCAGAAGTCCTCAGAGTGTTGGCTGATGACCACACTCGAGCTGGCGAATGGGAAGATGAGTATGTCTGTCCTTCCCTGGCTGTCTCTCCGGCTGTGGGACAGTGACAGGATGAGGAGGACGCTCTAAAGACCTCAGAGTTGGGAGACTTTGAGACTTTGAGGTTTCAAACTTTCAGGGGACGACGTCGAGGTGGACAGTGTTTTGGCGTGGGACCATACCCAAGGTATTGTCCCTGTACAAAACCCCTGTTGACAAATGTACAGACAACCTCGAGTGGAGGATTATACTTGGGCCCATAGCTACAAACAGGTATGTGATGCACCTCAATCTTGGCACAGGAGACGGCTGTGCTTTTTGCTCGCAGACAGAAACGATGCACCATCTGTTTGTTCAGTGTTCCAGCCTGGTTAGACTCCTCAGCCGACTGCAGTCACAGTTTCAGGGCTTAGGAGCACTTTTTCTTTTTGGCTTTTTGTTTATGTTCCACACTACTCTACAAAGAAAAAAAATATGTACACACATTAATGAGTTTAATTTCAGGACTGGCCAAATTAGCTATTTGGAAAACAAGGAAGAGCGTGTGGGTCAGGGGTCAGAGGATGTGATTCTGAGGTTGACTGAGCTCCTGGCGGCTCGGCTCAGTTCGCTTTGGTTGTGATCTTTGAGAGGAGGTGTGGCTCAGGTCTGCTTGGCAGCACCTGGAAGTTGCTTGTCTGATTTTCTTCATATATGTTTACAGGCTATAATTTTGTCATCCTGATTTTCCAAACTATAACTATGCTACATGCGCTATTGTGGACACACAACATCTACTGGATGTCCGCCCGTCCTGGATGAGGGATCCCTCCTCAGTTGTGTTTCCTGAGGTTTCTTACATTTTTTTCTCCCTGACTGTGTCTAAAGGCAAAAGTTCAGAATGGTCACACTTATGCCAAGAAACCTGCCTTCTAGGGTTTGTGTTATTCCTGTGATAACAAAAATATTGCTTCCTGGAAAACAAACATTCTTATCCTCAGGAAATAGTTATTTTCACTATAAAGGAAGTTTATGTTCTTCTGATGTTCTTTCATACCTGTTAATGTTGTAATATTTTTTTTAGTAGGACAACATGCTGTTCTTACACTACACTATTTTTAAGGTAGAAACAAGACTAACTCCAGCCACACTCCATGAGCATGCTAATGACACCAGTGATGCTAACATGCTCACATTATCATTATGTTAATGCTAAGCAGGTGTAATCTTTACCATCATGACCATCTTAGTACAGCATGTTACCATGGTAACATTCAGAATAAAGGCCTGCAAAGTTCATGTAATGTTTAAAATATTTCGGTCGACAACTTAATTGTCAACTGCAGCTGTAGCATGTAAAAAGAACCAGCTGCAGGTGAAAACTGATCCAGTTACATTACTGTAATAACAGCATTTTAAGGTCGGACTGTATCTACAACAGCTACGTGGAATCGTTTATATGATTTGGAAAAAGCGTCTGTTTTCAGAAAGTATGAAATTTTGTCGTAAACAACCGCACCAGTGACCAGAGACACGACGCACACAGTCAAAATTCTGGCAAACATTTGATGAATTGAGTGAATTCAATGAATTCATTGAATCATACAAATACAGATAATAGCATGGAATTATGGACAATCTCTCCTCATGGTCACCACCACACGCCTGGCCATTCACTGAGTTACTGTACGTTCACACTGAAAGTGGTGACAGAAGAAAAAAATCACTCCAACAGCACTCTGTTTTGCACGCTATGGCACTAGCTAGCACACAATCCCCTCCCATTTTCACAAAATATATTATAGGCTACACTTCACCAACTCACCTGGAACACCTTCGATGTCACACACCTTTGTCCGTGCATACTTTTTTTATTTAAACCCCTGTAAGTAAACAGGGACATGTTGTAAAGGAAACCTGCCACCACAATTATTGAGCTTGGGAACAAATGTTTGATGGGAACAAAAGTTTACACGGTTCTGTTTTCTCGTGTTCTCTAGAGTGGGGCACATCTATAATCTGATTGGTTGCTGCTGAACCGCATCATAGCTCAATAGCATAAAGTTGCCAGGACTTTAACTTTTGCTGACGCCCCCACACTGGTCAAGACACACCGCCAACGGGCAAGCTGCTGTTTGCCGCCAAGGATGACTTTGGGGCGATCTGCTAGTCGAGTGGTCAGGGTGCATACCATGTGAGCGCCCTGAGCAGCGAGTCCTGAGTTGGACTCCCACCTCCCATTCCCTGTCCGTTTTCACTGTCCTGTCAATAAAGTCCCCTGGTCATTTTTGAAAGTGTAAGTCATTGTCTGACGTGAGAAAGGTGTGGGGCGGGCCGATGTTGTTCAATTATCCAGCAATTGCTTCATTTGAAGTAAACTGAGGGCCCTAGCTGGCTGGCAAGTGAAATGAAAGCTAAAAAGAATTCAGAGCTTTTTTATCAACTCCGATGATGCATGCAGCTTTTTTTTCCAAATATCATTTGATATATATAGATATATATATAGATATATATATATATATATTTTTTTTTTTTTCAAGTTTTAAA
>NW_019174455.1:2302466-2383993 GCF_002260705.1 Seriola dumerili | reverse complement strand
GCGCTTGGAGCCAAGCTTTAGCGCTGGGGGCAATCAGCTCTTTTGAACATTTTGTTTTGTCGAGTAGAAATGTTGATCATGACAAACAAAGTCTGGTTGGCATGAAAACAAGGAAAGATGCAAAAATTGTGAAATGAAAGGAAACTATGATGGAGTGTATGCTTAAGTACAAGGTGACACAAAAAAAACGAATATAATTGGCTAACAGGCCTCTTTCAGTCTCAATCCAGCTTGTTTTTATTTTTTTCCCCACTGAAAGTATTTCATTTAAATTAATCTCTCAGCAAGTCGACTGACCTTTACACAAACTCTTTCTTTAATATTTACCAAGTCAAACTCCTTTAAACAAAACAGCAGCCAGTAACCTGAAACAATTTTTCTTCTTCTTGATAAACAGACATGACTTCAGAAAGTAGGTAATTGCATAAGATGAAATTTTAATGATCACCACTGAGAAATTGGGCCATCGCAGCAGCAGTATCAGTGGACCCTGCAACACTGAAAAAACATGTACACAGCTCACACAGTCATTCACACACACACATACACACACACACACACACACACAACACACACACACACTGACTTGCACCTTTCTACGCACCACAGATCAATATTCATGACAGCCCACAGCTAAAGTGTGCAGTCAGTGTTGCCATATTAACATGTATGAACTCAAACAACCCTTTAGCTATGTCTTGCTCTGTAGTCACACTGTTGTGCTGTATCAGGGGCTTGTTCACACTCACCACTGATGGAATTCACTGCCCGCTAACATGTCATCCACGAGACCCTGAACTCCTGATTTTATCTAAACACCTCGACTGATATCACCACCCGATCATAACTTTCCTCTAATCAGAGCCTTCGTCTTTTTCTTTTTTTTAGCTCCATATTTTATTGGGATAATTATATCATGATTGTTTACAAATTGATGTATCACAAATAAGTAGATGAAATATAATCACAGAATTGACAAATAATTTAAAAAAAAACAGAATTACCACCTTGCGGTTGTTTCCTCCACAACCAGCCAAGTATCAGAAAATATTTTCTCAGTCTCTCCTTCCTGACTTACAGCATTGAATAATGGGCAGAGGTGTTTTTACAGAACATTATGATGTCACAGTGAAGTTGATCTGTGACCATTTGGATATAAAATTCATCACTCTATTTCATCCTTACAGACATTTGAGTTAAAATTGTGTCATAATTAGTGTATGAATTTGTGAGTTATTGCAAAATGGGTATTTGTGAGGTCACAGTGACCTTTGACCTCAAACACCAAATTCTAATCAGTTGATCCTTGAGTCCAAGTGAATGTTTGTGTTCCCCTTGGCATCCTGATATACTGGCATTCACAAGAATGTGAATCACCGTGACATTGACCTTTGACCTTTGACCACTACAATCTAATCAGTTCATCTTTGAGTTCAAGTGAAGGTTTGTACAAAATTTGAAGAAATTTCTTTTGAGGCATTACTGAGAATCGTGTCCATGAGAATGGACGGACAGACAAAATAGACCCGCCTCCCAGTTGGTTGTAGTGCAGGATATACACAGTATTGGTTTACACACCTCTAAATCCCCTCTGATGTGCTGCAAGCCAATTTTATTTTCCCAGGATGATGAAGCATTACGCCCCCTACTCTGCCTCTGATTGGTTAGACCTGTTGCCTTCCTTAGTTTGGATGGTTAAAGGTTTAGGTATGAGGAGTGATGTTTGGTTGGGGTGCTAGGTTTGAGCAGTATCTCTCACTCCCCCCTTGTGTTTTCCCCTCCCTTGTGTTTCATGTTGGTCTGTCTGTTGGTGTTTGCCCCAATCAGGGTGTGACGTTGTGGTTTCCTCCACCCACCTCCTCATCAGTGCATCTGAGATTCATCAGCTCCTTGCCTCATGAAGTCTGTTTTATATTGTATTAAGCCTTTCCTGCCCTCCACCCTTCGCCAGATCATACCCTGCCTTCCTGTGGGTAGTAGACGTTCGGCCAACTCTCCAAGTGTTTCCTGCACCAGTTTAATCCTGTTTTGCCTGTGTTTCAGATTCCATTGTTCGCTGACTTCCTGGTTTGGTTTACATGCCCAGAGCGCTTGCTGAATTTTTTTGAGATTCTACCAGCTAACCCAGTGCTACTTAGAAAGCTGCACACACTCCAGCTCTCCAGCTACGCAGTTTTGCCCTGGGAAGCACTAGAACACTCTGCCTGCCCCGCTCCATTTATTTAAGATCCCTTCACTACTCAGCTCCTAATAACATCAACTTTTACCACACCTCTGAGTACTGAGTCTGTGCTTTGCGGTCCAAAGCAGCCTTAACATTGAAAGTTAACAGTAAGAATATCAGGAAAGCCAATCGAGAGCAGAGTAGGTGGATGACATCATGTCTCTGTTCTCACCTGCCACTACCTGCCCCATTGGTTTATAACTCACAAGATCCTATTGTGGTAATTTGATTTGTGACAGTAATATTTAAGTGAGACAGATTATGACATGAATTAGTCATTTTAGCGAGAAACAATTTTTTGAAAAGCTGTCTAAAAATACTTTCCTACCTTATTTTGAAAATCAGCTGGCAGTCACTCTGAATGTTTGTTAATAATAAACTAACCCCTCCAACTGAAAACAACATGTTTGCCTCATATTTGAACATACTGTATATGGCATTCAATTGCATCAGGCCTGTGTAGACCGTTAGTATTTGCAAACTTGCCCCCTGCCTACAATAAGTGTCCTACAGTGATGGCACCATTATAAATCGAACATTATTGCTTGCAAATACTGATCAGAACGTTATGAAGAACACTCCTAAACACTAAGGGGGGAAACTCCAGGCATTGTGTGAGGAAAAGGAAACTAAAGATAGTCATCAAAATTAATAGTGTGGTTTGTTTCACCTTACCTGTGGGCCAGTATGATCACAAAAATCTGATCGTTAGGCTGATGTTAATTTCGAATTATGGTCCTTATGAAGTCAAGCCAGCAGAAGGTTCTATACAGTAGGTCCATATAGTTAAAGCCAGATTGTCCATGTGTTGTTGATTATACAGCAGTTCTAGTTCTCTAATTAATACCGTGAAAGTCATCAGAAGCCTCCAGTCCACAGAGAAAATGACACAGCCTGTATTCAGCAAAACTGAGCCTTTAAAACAGCCGTCAGATTCTGAAAACTTTGTGATGTCACAACAAATAGCAGTCACTGCCCTCAGCCATCCCACAAGCCCCACCACACCTGGACCGCCATCCAACCTTGAAAGGATTGGTTTCTCTGAGGTGTTTACTGAAATCTTGCTACATTTTTATATGGCATCGCTCATAAACAGTCAGCCATATCGAACAGAGGCTCGAGAGCCTCCTCTCCTCTGATTGCGCTCACTGACCTGTGTTACTAGAGCTCCAGAGAGAACCTAGAGAGGAGATGAAAAAACTACACTGAGGGATTTGGGTGTTTTTTTTTCTGGTTTTTTCTTAAAAACCAATATAAAAATCAAACAAATATATCTTCTTATTGAATCAAACACAGGAAAAAGTGTGAGAAGAGCAAGAGTAAGTCTCACGATGGTTTACTGTATACTGTACAATTTATCCTTTGCTGAAACCTAGCACTTAAAAAAAAATGGGGACATAAATTAAAGAGATATACCCGACTTATCCAAGGCACCGCCACACCTCCTTTATCCCTCCCTTTAGCTCCACCCCACCCATCCTGAACCTAATGACACAGATAATAGTACATTAAAAAGATTTATTATAGTAATTAGCTTGCCTTCCAGATTGTGAAATGTTTTTGTTCTATACCTCGTCCTCTGGCTTGCCCAGAGGTCCGATTGCTTGACTCTGTCTATGAAGTCAAAAGCAGGCCATCCTTTGCTGCATTGACCAGAATGCAGGAGCTTCCACTCTCACAAGCTATTAGTTGCTTGGCAAGCAGCGAGGCCAGCAGCCGGAGACGTCTGCTTAACACAGAAGGATTCCAAAGTTGGATCAAGTCATTAAGTAATAGGAACTTCTGCAAGTAAAGAACTTGATTGGAACCAACTCAGCATCCAGAACTCTGCAAGCCCTAGCAGAGCACTCTGTCACACACTATTGAAAAAAAAGAAGTGCATAGGGTGGAGTTTGGTGATGTACAGCTTTCAGGGAGTGAAGTGCTGCTCTGGTACACGAAATTAAAACTGAATAAGTCTGATGGCTGCGGTTCTAGGAAAGATAGATCATGGTCTGCCAGATATTAGTTTCCAATTGGGGTTGGAGCTATTTGGAGGAGTGGTCCACCTTCCACAGCCTGTCACAGATAAGAGCTTAGAGGAGGAACCAAGTCCACTGGCTAGTCGGAGCTGTATGAAAATGGATGTGTGGAGAGAGGTGCTGTATGTTCCAAAGAGCCAACAACACATAATGGCATTGCTGTGCAGAAGTTGCGAATAGGAAAAAGAAAAATGTGCCAGATAGATTGAAAGTTTCTGGAAGTCTTGAAATGCTCTGAGGCCCACAGACCATAAAATGATCACTGCGAGGTTGTGCTCCCTTTACTGCTCCATTGAGGAAATGAAATTGGTTATGCTCCCCAATTGGAGATTATGTGTTATGAAAACTGGAGAAGTAAGGATACGTTAAGACAACAATTTTTGCAGTAGTTGTATTGCAACGATACCAAAGATAAAGATTACTTTCTAATTGTTTGAGTCAGTCAGATCGTCTAAATGATGAGCAGCACCAAGTTTCTGTTCATTGGCCCCAAGACTACAAGCAGCGATTTACATGATCTGGAGACAGGACACAGTACAAAATGACCAGTGAGACCACTAGAATTCGGATACCAACCCCCCTTACACTCCTTTGTCTTTTTGGGTTGAATGGATCTTTTTCCCCGTGTCTTTGGGTGGTGGAAAGGTATTGAGCTTACCACTTTGTGGTTCTTTTTTTAATATTCAATTAGACTATCCTGTAATAACTAATTGCAAACCTCTACACAAGCCCCAGATCCTTTCGTCATTGTCCAGTGACAGTAAATATGGAAAGAGACAACAAGTCTCCCAAGAGTACAGTGTTTTCATTCGACAAATTAAACAATAAATTACACAATTGAACAAGAATAAAAAAACCAACAGAATATATTACATTCTATAAGATAAGAACTACATATTAAAATTACTCAATTAACAAATAACCACTGAACCACCATGCCACCCTAGCTGCAAACAGCGGGGAGATGAAATCATTCTGGGGCAGAGTACTCACCATGCTCCAGTGTCCTAAACACACACTACATGCACCAGCAAGCAAAACAAAGAGACTGGCAGTCATGGACAAAAGGAAAAAAACACATCTCTCTCGTCTGTTAAATAAGGTTCTTTTAATGTTTTTTACAAAAACAGTGACCATGTCTGGAAGGTTCACATACTTTCAAGCAGCACTGTATATCTATATATATATATATATTTTTTTTTTTCAAGTTTTAAAGCGCTGGTGCAATCAGCTCTTTTGAACATTTTGTTTTGTCGAGGTAGAAATGTTGATCATGACAAACAAAGTCTGGTTGGCATGAAAACAAGGAAATGCAAAAATTGTGAAATGAAAGGAAACTATGATGGAGTGATGCTTAAGTACAAGGTGACACAAAAAACGAATATAATTGGCTAACAGGCCTCTTCAGTCTCAATCCAGCTTGTTTTTATTTTTTTCCCCACTGAAAGTATTTCATTTAAATTAATCTCTCCAGCAAGTCGACTGACCTTTACACAAACTCTTTCTTTAATATTTACCAAGTCAAACTCCTTAAAACAAACAGCAGCCAGTAACCCTGAAAACATTTTTCTTCTTCTTGATAACAGACATGACTTCAGAAAGTAGGTAATTGCATAAGATGAAATTTTAATGATCACCACTGAGAAATTGGGCCATCGCAGCAGCAGTATCAGTGGACCCTGCAACACTGAAAAAACATGTACACAGCTCACACAGTCATTCACACACACACATACACACACACACACACACACACACACACACACACACTGACTTGCACCTTTCTACGCACACAGATCAATATTCATGACAGCCCACAGCTAAAGTGTGCAGTCAGTGTGTGCTCATATTAACATGTATGAACTCAAACACCCTTTAGCTATGTCTTGCTCTGTAGTCACACTGTTGTGCTGTGTCAGGGGGCTTGTTCACACTCACCACTGATGGAATTCACTGCCCGCTAACATGTCATCCCACGAGACCCTGAACTCCTGATTTTATCTAAACACCTCGACTGATATCACCACCCGATCATAACTTTCCTCTAATCAGAGCCTTCGTCTTTTCTTTTTTTTTAGCTCCATATTTTATTGGGATAATTATATCATGATTGTTTACAAATTGATGTATCACAAATAAAGTAGATGAATATAATCACAGAATTGACAAATAATTTAAAAAAAAACAGAATTACCACCTTGCGGTTGTTTCCTCCACCAACCAGCCAAGTTACAGAAAATATTTTCTCAGTCTCTCCTTCCTGACTTACAGCATTGAATAATGGGCAGAGGTGTTTTTACAGAACATTATGATGTCACAGTGAAGTTGATCTGTGACCATTTGGATATAAAATTTCATCACTCTATTTCATCCTTACAGACATTTGAGTTAAATTGTGTCATAATTAGTGTATGAATTTGTGAGTTATTGCCAAAAATGTGTATTTGTGAGGTCACAGTGACCTTTGACCTCAAACCACCAAAGTCTAATCAGTTGATCCTTGAGTCCAAGTGAATGTTTGTGTTCCCCCTTGGCATCCTGATATACTGCATTCACAAGAATGTGAGATCACCGTGACATTGACCTTTGACCTTTGACCACTACAATCTAATCAGTTCATCTTTGAGTTCAAGTGAAGGTTTGTACAAAATTTGAAGAAATTTCTTTTGAGGCATTACTGAGACATCGTGTCCATGAGAATGGGACGGACAGACAAAATAGACCCGCCTCCCAGTGGTGTAGTGCAGGATATACACAGGTATTGTGTTTACACACCTCTAAATCCCCTCTGATGTGCTGCAAGCCAATTTTATTTTTCCCAGGATGATGAAGGCATTACCCGCCCTACTCTGCCTCTGATTGGTTAGTACCTGTTGCCTTCCTTAGTTTGGATGGTTAAAGGTTTAGGTATGAGGAGTGATGTTTGGTTGGGGTGCTAGGTTGAGGCAGTATCTCTCACTCCCCCCTTGTGTTTTCCCCTCCCTTGTGTTTCATGTTGGTCTGTCTGTTGGTGTTTGCCCCAATCAGGGTGTGACGTTGTGGTTCCTCCACCCACCTCCTCATCAGTGCATCTGAGATTCATCAGCTCCTTGCCTCATGAAGTCTGTTATATTGTATTTAAGCCTTTCCTGCCCTCCACCCTTCGCCAGATCATACCCTGCCTTCCTGTGGTAGTAGACGTTCGGCCAACTCTCCAAGTGTTTTCCTGCACCAGTTTAATCCTGTTTTTGCCTGTGTTTCAGATCCATTGTTCGCTGACTTCCTGGTTTGGTTTACATGCCCAGAGCTGCTTGCTGAATTTTTTTGAGATTCTACCAGCTAACCCCAGTGCTACTTAGAAGCTGCACACACTCCAGCTCTCCAGCTACGCAGTTTGCCCTGGGTAAGCACTAGAACACTCTGCCTGCCCCGCTCCATTATTTAAGATCCTTCACTACTTCAGCTCCTAATAACATCAACTTTTACCACACCTCTGAGTCTGAGTCTTGCATTTGGGTCCAAAGCAGACCTTACATTGAAGTTAACAGTAAGAATATCAGGGTAAGCCAATCAGAGGCAGAGTAGGGTGGATGACATCATGTCTCTGTTTCACCTGCCACTTACCTGCCCCATTGGTTTATAACTCATCAAAGATCCTATGTGGTTAATTTGATTTTGAAGTAATATTTAGTGGACAGATTATGAATGAATTGTCATTTTAGCGAGAAACATTTTTTGAAAAGCTGCTTAAAATACTTTCTACTTTATTTTGAAAATCAGCTGGGTCACTCTGAATGTTTGTTAATAATAAACTAACCTCCAACTGAAACAACATGTTTGCCTCATGTTGAACATACTGTATATGGCATTCATGCATCAGGCCTGTGTACGACCGTTAGTATTTGCAAACTGCCCCTGTACAAATAGTGTAGCTACAGTGATGCACCATTATACATCGAACATTATTTGTTGCAAATCAGCTGATCCAAGAAACAGTTTATGAAAGAAACTACTAGCCTATAGACAACATTAAAGGTGAGAGAATAGTTGTCCAGTTTCATGTGTGGATGGACAAAGGAATAAAGAATAGTTCACTCAAAATGCATAATTATGTGGTTGTTTCACCTTATGGCCTGTGGGCCAGTATTGATCACAAAAATCTGATGTTAGCTGATGTTAATTTCATTATGGTCCTTATGAAGTCAAGCAGCAGAAGTTCCATACAGTAGGTCCATATAGTATAAAGGCAGATGTCCATGTGTTGTTTGATTATAGATCAGGTCTAGGTTCTATATTAATACTGTGAAAGTATCAAAGCCTCAGTCCACAGAGAAATGCACACAGCCTGTATTCAGAAACTGAGCCTTAAAACCAGCCGTCAGGACTTCTGGAACTTTGTGATGTCACAACAAATCAGTCACTGCCCTCAGCCACGCCACAAGCCCCACCCACCTGGACCCGCCATCCAACCTTGCAGGATTTGGTTTCTCTGAGTGTTTACCTGAAATCTGCTACATTTTTATTGGCTCGCTCATAAAACAGTCAGCCAATCAGAACAGAGGCTCAGAGCCTCCTCTCCTCTGATTGGCTCACTGACCTGTTGTTACTAGAGCTCCAGAGAGAAGCCTGAGAGAGGAGATGAAAAACTACACTGAGATGGTTTCTGGTTCTTAAAACCAAATATAAAAACAAACAAATATATCTTCTTATTGATCAACACAGGAAAAGTGTGAGAAGAGCAAGAGTAGTCTCACGTGTTACTGTATACTGTACATTTATCCTTTGCTGAACCTAGCACTTAAAAAAAAATGGGGCATAAATTAAGAGTATACCCACTTATCCAGGCACCGCCACACCTCCTTTATCCCTCCCTTTAGCTCCACCCCACCCATCCTGGACCTAATGGACACAGATAATAGTTACATTAAAGATTTTATTATAGTAATTGCTTGCCTCCAGTGTGAAATGTTTTCTGTTCTTACCTCGTGCTTCTTGGCTGCCCAGAGGTCCATGCTTGCTCTGTCTATGAAGTCAAGAGGCCATCTTTGTGCATTGACAGAATGAGGAGCTTTCCATCTCCAAGCTATTAGTTGCTTGGCAGCAGCGAGGCCAGCTAGCCGGAGACGTCTGCTTAACACAGAGTTCCAAGTTGGATCTGTCATTAAGTAATAGGACTTCTGGCAAGTAAAGAACTGATTTGGACAATAGCATCCAGAACTCTGCAGCCCTCGAGCACTCTCACACACTATGAAAAAAAAAGAGTGCATAGGGTGGAGTTTGGTGATGGTACAGCTTTCAGGGAGTGAAGTGTGCTCTGTGTACGAAATTAAAATGAATAGTCTGATGGCTGGGGTTCCTGGAAGATAGATTCATGGTCTGCCAGATTAGTTTCCAATTTGGGGTTGGAGCTATTTGAGGAGTGGTCCACCTTCCACAGCCTGTCAACAGATAAGGGCTTAGAGGGGGACCAGTCCACTGGGGCTGGTCGGAGCTGTATGAAATGGATGTGTGGAGAGAGGTGCTGTATGTTCCAAGCCACAACACTAATGTGCATTGCTGTGCAGAGTTGGAGATAGAAAAAGAAAAATGTGCCAGATAGATTGAAATGTTTCTGGATGTCTTGAAATGCTCTGAAGCCCACAGGACCATAAATGTCACTGCGGGTGTGCTCCCTTTACTGCTCCATTGAGGAAATGAAATTGGTTTGCTTCCCAATTGGAGATTATTGTTATGAAAACTGGGAGAGTGAAGATACCAGTTCGACAAAATTTTGCAGTATTTTTTTGGCAAGATACCAGATAAGATTACTTTCTTGATTGTTTGAGTCAGTCAGATCGTCTAACTGATGAGGCAGCACCAAGTTTCTTTCATTGGCCCCCAAGACTCACGAGATGCAGGATTTTACTATCTGGAGACAGGACACAGTACAAATGACCAGTGGGACCACTGGAAGTTCGGTATACCAACCCCCCTTACACTCCTTTGTCTTTGTTGGGTTGAATGGATTTTTTCCCCGGTGGTCTTTGGGTGGTGGGAAAGGTATTGAGGCTTACCCACTTGTGGTTCTTTTTTTAAATATTCAGATTAGACTGATCCTTTAATAACTAATGCAAACCTTACACAAGCCCCCAGATCCTTTGTGATGATACAGTGACAGTAAATGATGGAAAGAGACAACAAGTTCTCCCAAGATTACAGTGTTTATTCACAAATTAAACAACTAAAATTACACAATTGAACAAGATAAAAAAACCAACAGGAAATATATTACATCTAATAAGATAAGAACTACATTATAAAATTACTCAATTAACAATAACCACTGAACCACCATGCCACCCTAGCTGCAAACAGCGGGGAGATGAAAGTCATTCTGGGGCAGAGTACTCACCATGCTCCAGTGTCCTAAACACACACATACATGCACCACAAAGCAAAACAAAGAGACGGCAGTCAGTGACAACAAGGAAAAAAACACATGTATAATATAAATCAAAAAAACATAACAGTGGCATTTTACTGCTCAACACATGGCAAAGGGCTGTGACTCAAAACAGAGTAAAGCGCACAGCAGCTAGGCCTCACCTTCAAACTACAACAACCAGGGCGTCGCACGTCACAGTCACCACCTGTGGTATGTCTATCAGACCAAACAAATCAAACAAATCTTGTGAGGACATTCATTTGAATAACGGAGGAAAATGATAATGGGAGAGTTTTCCAGCTCTGTCATAAATGCCTTTTCCTTTTGCTTTTTTTTTTTTTTTTTTTTACAATGTATACAGCTGAAGGATGGATTGACATTGAAGTTCTGAACCACAGGATTATTGGCGGTGGAGGTCGACTGTCTTGCTGATGCACTGAGTGGCAGTAAAGCAGATTTACCCCAGTTAACTTTAATATATCCTGAGATCTGACTAAAATGATTCAATTTATTAAGAAGGAGAGGAAGAGACTGGGGAACATCCTGGATAAAAAAGCAATGTATCATCAATGTTTAGTGTAACGCATAATATGCTGTATTCTGCTGTAATATGTCATTTTACCTGTCGCAGGTCTCAGACTTCAGCTTTACATCAGTGTTCAGTGATAACACAAGTCAATAATTTGAACAGTCCTGCGGATCCTTCAGTGCTGTGATGTTGTTTTTAGAGGCTGAACCCTTTGAAATTGAAGAGAGAATCAAGAGAGAGAGTCCCGTACCTGAGGCCAGAAGGCCAAATAAAATTCTGTAGCTAAACCGTCTGAGCCTGGCGAGTTGCCTTTCTTCATTGACAGAAGAGCTTTCTGGAGTTCAAATAAAGATAAAGGAGCATCAAGATCAGTGTGATCCTCCTGGGAAAGCAGCAGAGGCTGGGGCAGGATTGGGTGTCATAACGTATGTCTGAAGTATATGGAGAGGAGTAAAAAGCACCAAAGCCATCAGTGATTTCTATTGGTTTCTGAGGGGTACACAATTTAACAGACGTTATATTTGCTGATCCTCGGTTTTCAGTATCAGTGGAAGGAAGTGGCTTGGTTGTGCACTGTTTGATAGTAATTTTGTCGCCTTGCTCAATGCATGAGGGCGTCTGCTCTGTGTGTGAGTAAATGATTGAAGTCTTTGCTGAGTAACTCCCTCTTAAGCACTAGCTGAGGTGTAACATTCAAGGCCATATTTTCCTCTTCAGAGATTTCTTTTTTAGTCTGAATATAATGCAGTCTGGATTTATTTAGATTGGAAGCAAACCCGATTGTTTTTAAAATTCACCGCAATGTTTAAAAAATCTCTAAATTCAAGTAATTGTTTTTAAATTATTTTTCAGGAAGGCGTCATTCTGCAGTCGTGTGGAGTCGAAACGCCGACGTGCTGCGGGTTCTACAGCAGAGAGGACGCTTATTTTACCTGTCAGAGCTCTGTGAGGTGAGAGAGACGTGGGGAGTGATTCAACATCTGAAATCTTATCATGCAGTTGTGTGGAGAAGAAAATGTAGTGAATACGAGAGAAAAGATTGATGTCTTGAAGAGAAACAAGTAAATTGTCTCAGTGAGGGGTGTACAATCTGCCAAGCATCTACAACAGAACAATGGCCCATTTTCTTCATGCACTGGATGCCAGACGTTGTTCTCTTCACTCACTGATCCCAGTTCTTTCCAAAGAGTGGAGCCAGGCTGCATTAGAGTTACCGCCTATTATTAGAGCTAATTCAAATACTTCAAGTATTGTACTAGTGAAGTAGTTACAGAATTCAGCATCAAATACACTCGATGCACACACACAGAGAAATGCTACTTTTATCCCATTTACTCCTGTTTTTAAGTAAGCATCTCCCCCTTCAGTATCTCTCCCAGATCCCACAGCTGTATATTGGTATATTCTGTATATTTTCTTTTTTTTCTCCATAGTAAGTCCATAATGCTTATTCGTTTCTGAGGGATATTTAGACTTGGTTAAAGAAAAGATTGTGATTTGAGCTCAAATAAATACTTCCTCAGCATTAGACGATCTTTGTCCTCATGGTTATAATAATAAACAGGAATTGAACACCGCTCTCCTGTGTCATATTCATCCATCCACCACAGCCTCCTCCTGACGTGGACTTTGTCTCTCTTTATACTACGTCACTGCACTTGTCCCTTTGCTCCTGTCATAAAAAAAGTGGTGGCCAGTGTACTCTGTTATGCTGCAGTCTGCTGGGGCAGACATGCTGCTGTCTGACATGAACACAAAGAGACTGGACAAGCTGGTCAAAAAGGCTGGCTCTGTGCTTGGCAGGAGTCTGGACTCACTCAGGACTGTTGTAGAGAGACGCATGTAATGTAAGATGGAGGCCGTCTTGGACAATACTAACCATCCTCTCTACAACATCATGGCAAGATGAGATCATTTGTTCCCACTGCCATCAGGCTGTAGTGGACTAATTTAGTTATTATTGTTTATTTATTATTAGCTGTTATTATCTATCTATCTATCTATCTATCTATCTATCTATCTATCTATCTATCTATCTATCTAATTAGACGACCACTAGATGTTGCTTACCAACAAAATCTAACTAACATGCTGCACAAATGACCTATGGGCTTCTCAGTGGCGATTGCTCTAAGACTGCAAGGGAAGCTCAGCTTCCCTTAAATGTCAACAAAATAAGTGGTCAAACATGTACTGTTGTGTGTACATTTCATTGACTAAATATGCGCTAGAACACGTTCATCTTTTGTTCAGAATCAGCTACTTATCACAGGTAACCGACACGACTTCCTTCTGAAACCCTGGCTGTCTGAATCTGTTTTTATGAGACTGTCATTGGTTCATTGCAGTTCAAGGTGGAAACACTCAGTCATGGTGTTGATGATTATTTCACTCGTCATGTCTTGTATTATATAAAAACATCATATGGATGTTAACAAGGTTATCAGAGGGATCTCTAAAGCTTATCACATCTTTCTAATGTTAACTTTGTCTAATCTATGCTTCAGGTGCAGCCTATTCCAATTCTGCCAGAGAAGTTTCATCATCGAACAACAGTCGACTTAATGGGATCTGGTTTGTCTCTCTTCAGGTACACACTCCTGTCTACGATGGCCTAAATAAGTGCTTACACAGTTTTCTGCTTCCTCAGCGGCTGGATGTGTGGTGCCCCTGGGATACGTTGTAGGCTCTCACACAGAGTGATTTTACATGGCGGAACAGATGGCGATTGGAGGACTTGTGCATGACAACTAGTGTATCCTGTTCCTCTCATGCCTCAGCGATCATGGGTGCCTGCAGTAGCTCATGAGCTAATCATCAGAGCAAAAACACTGGACAGTGATCTAATTTAAGCTGTTGTTGGGCAACAAAAGCCTGGAGGAAACAAAGGGAGAGAAAAGAGAGCGACTGGGAGCTGAATTCATGGATTGTGCACATCTTGGCAGAAGATAATGGCAACATCTGCTCATTTCCTCACTATCATGGTGAATTGCATTCATGTATCATCACTGAATACCAAAGAATTGCTGCTTGAAGTTGTTAAGGGTAATGTAACACATTATGGCAGCCGCATACATCTTACAAAAGGCTTCTTCACAAAACATCACAGCAGACAACATACAGAATTCATAAGCACTGTGAAAATCCAGTTTCTGATCGATTATTCACATTCCCCCCTTCATTCACTGCTGGTCAGTACCTTTAAGAGGCAGAGAGAATAACCAATAGAGGTTAGTGGAACAGAGACAAAGTTAATAAGTCCTCAGAGGCCGCTGTATAAGATACGCACTTGCCCCCTAAGTACAAGGAGTCATTCATCTCATCCCCTCCCTTCTGTGTGATCTCTTAATGACAATGAAACAGGCCTGCAAGAATTTAAGCAATTTTCTAAATTGATTTTTTTTTTTTCCCTGGACAATTTACTTTGCCATTAGAGCATCATTCATAAGTTGCAGGGGATTTAACACGAGCCTTTCTGTGGGAGTCTGTGGGAGGTTGTAGCGACGCAAGAGCTTATATGCAGAACTTTAGTGGGTTTCATGGGCTTCACTCTGCGGTGTGTGCTCTGAAATCATTTCACATACGCCTGTTACTGTGCATCTGTGCAGTCCTGCACACTAGGTCGTCACGAGAGTTTTCAAAGTTGAGCTTGGAACATATGTGGTTAGGGGCCAATTACTTTCTCCATCCCTAACAATTATGATGCATGTGCATTGCCTCCAACGTCCCCTCCCCCAAATTGCATACTCTATACAACATGACATATGGTAGTGTACATTTGTGTGTGTGTGCATGTATAGGAATGTGTCTGTTCTCTTGCAAGTGTCTGGACGTGCACAATGAGTGTGTGTGTGTGTGTGTGTGTGTGTGTGTGTGTGTGCTCGTTTGTAACGGCACAAGATGGGTTGTCCGACGTGCGTTCAGCAACTAGCTGCCCAAACATGAAGACAAATGGGGTGCAGTAGGAGCAGGCTGGCAGGCTCGCTGACGGCCCAGCCGCTCAATAAAAAGAAAGATGAGGAGACGCTGTTCAATAAAGCAGCCAGGCCCTGCCAGGCTACAATCTCCCCACAGGGATTGCCAGAGATGAGAGAGAGCGAGAGTGCGGGGACCAGCAGGGAGGTATGGAGGCGTGAGGTGGCAAAAGTAAGAGAGGAAGGAGAGTGATTGCACGGAGAAAAAGGCCAACAAAACCTGAGAGAGGTAGTGGAGCGGTTTGTGGTCGGTTAGAGGAAAGAGAGAAGAGGTCCAAACATGAAGAAAGAGTCAGAGAAATACATTTCAGACTCTGTATCAACCATTATCCCCACAATAGCAGCAGAAGCCCGTGACAGATTGGGCTCCACTGATTTCATTTAACATCTATATGTGACAGCTGGGGGGAAGGATTTGGATGTGGTCATCAGTAGCTCGACTAGAACGACAGCCCCCAACCCCAAGCATCAGCTCAATATCTGTTCCCTGAGCTGTCACGAACTCCACAGGGTTTTGTGCATGTTCTGCCCCCATGAAACCGTTTATCGAAATTTGATGGTACGCATAAAATTTTTTTTTATTTATTTTTTTTTTCTTCCAGGTTGCTTGTCAAATCCCGAAGACGGGAATCACACAAATAGAAGAGAAGCTTCCACGGACTATACGGAGCTCTCAGGCTCCATTGGCTGAAGGGCTTTCCTTATAAATGCTTTTCTGGCTCTGGTTAGCTTGGTGTAATTAGGGTTAAATCCCAGGCTGTCTGTCAGCTTGTCATTTATGGCCACTAAACGGGCCATCTCCGGTGCTGAGGAGCGCAGGTCTGCCACTGCAATCAGCTTTATGATGCAGGGGGCTGTCAGATAAGCAGGGGCCAGGCAGAGGCACATACGGTGTAGAGGAGAAGGAGGATGATCTGTTCTTTCAATGAGCCAATCAATGGAGGATGGAGGATGCAGTGTCATGGGTGCTATGATAACACTCAGTACTGTTAAAGAACAGGACTGATCGAATACTAAGTCCAGTGTGATGGGTAATACTGGGAATTACAAATTCCACTCTGAAGTAGCTGCATGTTTAAAGGCTGTAGCTTTTTATTCAATATTCAAACTATATTCCAACACTGAGGGAAAAATGACATATTCTATATGTAATGATTTGTTCAAATTATAAATTCACTGTGTATGTGGCTACTGGCTACAGGCTACTGTTTGTACTCCAACAGTGATGTTTGTTCCCCATATTTCTCTCATAGACTGCTAGACATAACTGCTCCACTGTCGCCATCTTGCCGGTGTCTGAATCCGCCCCCAACTCCCAGCTGATCCAAAAATGATGGGGGCGTACGTAGAGTCGAGACTTTGGAGAATGCCGGTTTGTGGCAAGCTTACGCTTACCCACCTGTCACTCACAGTGGCCACGCCCTCAATTATCCATAACTTTAGTCTTTAATAAAATGTAAACAAGTGAGTTATATAAACAGGTGTCATGAAGGAGGAAATTAGCTCTAGAGACCAGAACTGTTTTTGTACCAAGCTGAAAACGTGTATTTCTGAAAGGTTCTGTTGCTTGCTTGACAGACCTCTGAAATAGCAGACATATGAAGAAATGTTTAATATGTGACTGTTGTCTGCAGCGTCACATGTGAACAGTAACAAAACAATTTCCAGTTGCATTTTTATCAATTCATTTTTATAATTAGTCTTTGATGGCTGCCATCTAATGGATTAAAATAAAAAAAATTGGCCTATGGCCAAAATTACTTTCCAACCCCTGCCATAGGTCGTCTGTGCAGCAGGTTATTATGACCCATTGATAGCTTTTGTTGCTAGGCACATCGAGTGTACGTAGTAATTATGACAGGAGCAAAGGGAAAAGTACGGTGACGTAGTATAAAGAGAGAGGGTTTGATGATCTGATTGGGAGACCGGGTGTCAATCAAATCTGACAACCCTGGCAGAAAGGTATGAATTATAAATCATTTCTTCAGTTCAGTACAAAACCAGTCTATACAGCACTGTGTTTTTATGAGATTAATAGTTCAGCAGCCACTTATCACAATGTGATGCCACAGGCACTTGTCCCATTATGATTGTTTCTGGCTTTCACTACCTTTGAATAAGCTTTTAATGAGGGAGTAATTTAGTGTGTATCATGGCTACTCCCAGTCACCAGTGAGGAGCTCCACTGCTAGAATCAGTCCCTTCACTGAGGATCTGCTGTTACACATTAGTTTTTGCATGTACTCAACACCTCGGCTTTGAATGTCGATTCTACCTGGTAGTTTAGGAGAAGGTGATGTGGGTCTGGTTCGAATTAAGGTGGATGAAGAATTAATTCAAACTAGATTTTACATTCTGTTCAGAGCTATATTTAATGTCAGCGTTCTGTTTCTTCCACACTTTGAACTGCAACTTCTTTTATTTCAAGACAGATGCAAAGAATACCATTCAGTGTTTCTTGCTTTTCACTCAATCTTCACATCCAAATCCCAAGCTTTTCCCTAAGATCTCAATGGGGAAAAAACTCCTGAAGAAAACCTAATAATCTTCTTCTGCCCTCATCCTGAACTTTGTCAGATGTCCTGTTACTGCTGCAAGAACAACGAACCGATAAAAAAAATGAAGCCTAAAATGACAGGTTCGGGGGGGGGGGGGGGGGGGGGGCGGTAGCCACCGTTTTTTTTTTCACTCTAACGATGGTTTTAGTACCAGCTCGAGCGGCCAACATCCTCAGTGGGTCCTTACACTGATGGAAAGGGTCGGACTCATCACCAGAGGCACGAGTTAATTAGACAAATGTCATGTGTTCCTCTCCTCCGGCAGACAACAGCCTGGCCCTCCTGCTGCAACATAATATTGTTAACTGATCAAAAAACTGCCGACCTCATTAATTTCTCCAGACGTCTCTTGGTCAGCTCCAGGTTGCGGCAGACCTGCAGCATGCTGCCTTCACTTTGGTTTTGTTTTTTTTTTTTTATTCATAAGGTGCAGATGTGTGCAACCTCAGGTGTCACATGCTAAGTTGTCCCCTTTTCCTTTCCCCCTGTCATGACTCACTCTCTGCACATGTGAAGAGCTGCTGCTATTCTTTGCTCTAACTGAGCACCTTGTCTGAGGACTGTGATGAAACAAGGATATTACGACTAAAGTGACATTTTCCACTAACCTACAGTGGTTTGAAGTTTGCACAGCTGGAGTTTGATTTGACCATTTAGACTCTTTTAACAGTAACTGTATAAAAAGTAAGAATAGGAGAATTAATTAATTAATCATGCACAAATATTAAAATTAACTAGGTCCATTAGTCTGTATGTCCTGAATGAGGATTAGTCTTGATCTCTAATAAATTATCAAAGGATATCTCAATATTTAGCTTTTTTTTTTTTTTCTTTTTGTCAACAAATTGTAAAATGAGTAAGACCAAAACCAATTATGACTTGATCCTCTTAACAAGCGCTGTGTGTGTATCCAACCCTGATGTATCGTTTTATTCTGGGCCATAGAGAACCATTGTTACAAAAAATAATAAACACATAAATGAGCTTTGTCTCACTGGGTGATATGTTCCTTCATTACCATCAGCACACACTGTAGTTTTTGGGTCAGTCCAACATACACCGTCCTACTGCTGCATATCCACTTGAGCACCATTGGTACTGGAAACAAATCCTCCATTTACTCTTAGTATTTGTTATAGCTAACATTTATAGCAACATTTGTGTTGATTTGGAGTTGTGTTTCTGTCCACCAGATGAATAAAAATCCCATATTCACTTCCTTGTAGCTCTGTTTTTGTCTCCACCAATCATTAGCTGCTAAATGCTTCACTAAATTTACTAGCTACTCGCTAACTTTGTCTGCGGTTTGGTGCTGATAGATAGTGTTCACTGGGTTTATAAGAACCTTTTCACTGAAACATCTGCCGACTGCTGCAGCTGGAAACAAAGCTGGAAACTGTGAGCAAGGTAATCAAGAGGATGAGCTAAAACACATTAAAAGAAAAGCTGCAACAGTGGGGATGGTATTGTGTTCACCTTGTGAGTCTGTGTGTCATCATGGTAAAATGTGGAGACACTGTGGCCTGGAACTACAGACGTGGTTTTGATGACTTTGGCAGGTGTTTATATGTCTGTCTGTCTGTCTGTCTGTGGACAGACTTTGTCACCACAATAACGCCACAACCTTCAGAATACAGTCATGAAACTTTATGGGTATGTAGGTGGAACGATCTGCTGTAATAAATTGGGTTGGCCAAATCTGTGACGTTCTTCAAGTCTATTCCTAAAACTTACTTTTATCAGAGAGCTTTTCCTTTCCTTTTTTTATTTGTCTTAAAATCACTCTTTATTAGTTTTTATACACCAGTTGTTTTATCTGTTTTTTTTCTCTTTAAAATCTATTAATTTTCTTGATTCTATTTCATTGCTGCCTTTATCAAGCACTTTGAAAGGTAGATTTGCTCTATAAATAAAGGTTATTTTTATCATTCGTTGAGATCAAAACCAAGGCCAAGTTCGAAGATGGGTGTGGTCCGACCCATGAGTACTGAGTACATTTAACCAGTTCACATTCATCTAACCAACCATAGAATAAAAACTGCAAATTCTACAAACTGTCTGTTTAAAAGTTTATTTGGAATTAAAGAAACATTCTACACCTCAGCATGTTTTTTTAAGTTGGACAGCAAAATGTTTTAGTCAGTGATGAAGTTTGGTTGTGGTAAGCACGGCAAACATTTAAAACTAAAGGAATCTTTCTTTATTTCTAAACTTTCAAACATGAACTTCACGTCTCTTTATCTAATGTCGCTGACAGGTTCAAACACGACTGACAGTGGAGGAGTTGGCAGTGATTGGTTTTTCTCCTGTGATGAACACAGTGTATGGTCGGTCACATTTTCAAAATAAGATAAAATTCATTCCACTGACTAAAAGCTTTGCTTCAAAGTAAGAGTACGCCATGGAAATGTAGTGGAGTCAAAAGAAAAATATTTTGTCTTTTTAGTGTAGAGGAGTAGATGTAAGAAGTTTCTAAAAAATTATAACACTCAAGTAAAGTACATATACTGGAAAATATCCTCAAGTACAGTACTCAAGTAACTGCACCCCTGCTAGTTGATCATTTTCTGCTGATTTGTCACAAATCAATTCCTTTTGCATTATCACAGTGTCGGGAAGTACTTAGGGTTTTTTTTTTATTTTTCCTTGCTATTACAACCATTTAAAAAGTCTGACATTGGACTAACTGTCAACTTGGCTGAACAATAGTGGGGATAATACAAGCACCTGTTTTCACACCATAAGGTTTATTATGGAGGGGTGCTGTGCAGGCTGCAGCAGAACGGTGGAAATCTGAGCAGTTTGCTCACTGATAGAGGGCTGAAGGAGTCACTGAGGTGTGTAAAACTCACCTTACATAGCATCTGGACTCCATGTACAGCACAGAGCTCATAAAGTGGATCTTTTGTCCAGCAGCCCTGCCCTACCCCAATGAAAAGGGATCCATGGCGCTGCAAGTGAGTAATGTAATTCAATCTGGACACCACAACAGCTTTTATGTCTGAAAGCTGACAGTGAACACATCTGCAGGTTCCATCTCCGCATAGCAAGGCCTAATTTGTTTGTCATTACTGGCTTGGCTTTCATCTGTGGGTTCTGTGCGAGTGTTTCTGGCAGCCTCAGCCTTTGCGTTAATTGACTGTTCACAGCCTCTTCTCCAGATGCCGCCCTGATCCCGAGACCCCGTCCAGTGGGCAACTGTCCTCTCTGATGTTACCCCGGGTTAATTATGGAGAAAAAAATAAACACAACGTCCTTCATTCTGTCTGAAACCAGAAAAGACGTTTCTCTGAGTCAGGATATTTTTTTCCGAGCAGCAGAGCAAAAGGAGGGGGAATGTGGTGTGTCTGAGGTTTTAATGATGTGGACACAGTGTCAGCCATCGTTAAACTGATTAGATATTGGACCCAGCAGGAAACACTTGTTCCCTTGTATGTGCAATTTCCCTATATAGTAAGTTATTAAGCTGTACTGCCGCACATTGTACTTAAACATAGTCAGAGTCTATTTCAATTTAGCTTCTGGGTCATTTCATGTGACATCACCTTCTCAAAATTAAGGAAACAGATGCCTTTAGATTTTTTTCTTATTTCCCAACTATTTATTTTTTTGAGATATACACCAATCATGCTTGAACCTTGTTATGTTTGAAAGATTACACCCAATATTTACAAAGAACGCCCATCTACAAGGAAAAATGTGTGTATTGCTATTTCATGAACTTTAAAACACTAATGATCTAAGACAAACATTCAACAGAATGAAGTAATGTGAAATGCAGACAGTTTGAGATGAGATGGGTTCGTTCAGTCTCACAAAGATCAGTTAAATGTTCACCTACAGGGAACAATTCATGAGTTCACATATGAACACATACGAAAACAGGAAAAATGACTTTTCAAGTGAAAGACAAAAGTTTCTGAAGTGCTGACACAGGGATAGTTTTAAGATGCAGTCTGCCATCAAATCATCATAGTGGGCTCCTGGATTCCTTATCCTACCAATATAGTAAAACAAGCCCAAACACACACACACACACACACACACTGATATTTTTGTGGCACCTTAAAGGGTAAAGAAGGATGAATAATTATTTGCAACAAAGTCTAAATTGGACACTGCAAAGGTCACCTGTCATTGTTGCTGCAGAAGATGTACTGTGTATCAACAGTGAAACAGGAAGTGATGGCAGAAATAAATAGAGAGACAATTTAAAAAATTTAGTAGAGTTTACATAGGTTTTCTACAGTTTCAGGAGTTGGTGGTGAATTGAAAACTCTACATTACTCAAAGATTTTTCCCAATGGGCTGCTATGCAAATTGGTTCAATCTGAAAAATGAATCAGTGAGAGAGAGGGAAAAACAGAGAGAGAGAAAAAGAGAGAGAGAGGTGGGGATGGGCCCAGTGCAGCAGGGTCCACTTGGGGTCTATGAGATCATCATCTCCCTCATATATGATTGCCCCATATTTAATAATGAAACTTTTTAACTGTGAGTGTCGGCATTTTTTTTCATCTTGTCATCTTCGGTCCCACAGCTCCACCCACATGCTTACCCTTTATGTCGGTATCTTTATCATTGTTCAAACACTGAGGCTTTAAAATTAAAAAATTTTAAATCTGGAAAAATCCCGATTGCTTCAAATAGTCACCAGTCAAGTTTTACAGCACAATCAGTCGGCAGAAGAAAACAGCTGATGAGCTATGAGTCAGTGATCAGCTCAGATCTGCAGAATTTTATGCAGAAAAATCCAATGAAAGAAGAAAAAGCCACTAAAATTCAAATATGTCTAAATAACAATTCCATTATCACATTACAAAATTATATACATATCATTTATGTGCAGGTGTTACCATGTCATGTATTGTTCTACAATTCATCATAACTCATTTCACTAGCTACTGGCACAAGAAGACAAAAGTAATATCAGTTCCACAGCAATATCTATCTGAGGTTTGCTAATGTTAGCTAAAATTAGCCACTATCACACCAGACCAGCTAAGGCAGTCTCATAGCTGTAATCTTTTAGAGGAAGAATGTGTCATTTCTACTTTTAACCATGAAATCCTCTCACTTTAAGGGGTTAAATTAACCTTCTTAGCTAGATAAGAATGTCAAACTCTGTGGTAGCTACGAAAAGAATAAGGTCAAAAACTAAAAGGACAGGGCCATCAAACACAGATACTTTTCCCCAGAGTGTGTCAAGAGTCAGGCAATTGAGCATCAAACAGGCCTGTGGTTTTGGCTGTATGATGATGTATCAGTATGCACATAGGATTAATGTAACAGGATGTCTGCAAGAAAAGCGTAAAGGGTCAAAAAGCTTAACATTACAAATAGACATAATTTAACATTGTAATCAAATGTCAAAATGATACTATCTAAATACATTTTAAATAATAAAGTAATAATACCTGCATTTTGTTTAATGGCAAGAAAAAACTAAATGTAAAATCTTCATTTGCAATTTATCTAGAGTTCAAAGATAAATTGCAAATGAAGACCCCCCTTATGAAGTGCTCTACTTAGGCTCATAAGAAATAAATTAGACTTCAATCAAACATTAAAAGCAATATGGAAACAACTGCCGTCACGGTGCCAGGACCTCTAATTGTGATCTACTCTGCGAGCAGTTTAAAGAACACAGACCATGAATGCCTCAAAGCAGCACTTCCAAGAGCCAGGCAAGCATGATGGACGTCTCAAATGAGCTGCGTGTGCGATTCAAAATGCAGTAACGGTTTAGAAATTTTGTTAGACAACAGGGGAGTCTTTTGAAGGGAGACTTTACATAGAAAACTGAGCTGATGATATAACTTTCCATTATGCAGCAAACTATCAATAACAATTTGGTAGAAGTTACAGCCACGGGTTATAAATCTGTCACCAGTAATGAAACACTGGATGGTGCAATAAATTGCTTCAAGGGGCTTTTATGGCAAAAGTGGAAACATGCACATTTGTGCTTCCCTATATGGGAAAATTCAGCCAAGGAAAGGCAAAGAAATTTGATAATTATATATCATAATATAAAAAATATATATAAATTACACAGTATGCGGGCCAGGTTGCTGAAATAATGTGAAAAAAACACATACAAACACATACAATGACACGAAGACAATCACATAAACATACAAGATCAATAATGGACAAACATACAGACAACACTATGAGGCTAATATAATGATGTATGAAAAGAGTCAGGGAGTGGAGATTTGTCAGGTTTCAGAGTAATAGGACCCAAATGCAGACAACGAAAAAAGGGTGTTGATGGGAAAAAGGTGTTTTAATAAAGAAAAACCATTTAACAAATAGAACTAAGAAATCAGGAACACTAAATGGAAACTCAAGGACACACAGGGGAAACATGGAAGCACAGCAGAAGCAGGAGCAGGGAAACAGGATGAACTGATGAAGACAAAGGAGAGCACAGAGACTCAACAGACACAAGGGCAGCAAGGGTCATTGAACACAGGTGAAACACATTAGGGCGGGGCAGATAATTAACAAGGGGAGAAACGCCAGACAAATACAGGAAGTAAATTAACATGAGGCACACAAGGGAAGTGCTTTCAAAATAATACAAGAAATAAATCAAATCCAAAACAATCAAACATAACGTGTCCAAAAGAGTCCAAAGTCCAAACACAAAAGAGTCCAACAAAGTCCAAAGGTGTTGAAACAAAAAGTGTCCTCTGAGGGCAAACCATGAAAAGATAAGGTTAGATAAAGTGTCGACTATGTGGGGTGTGTGTGTTTGTGTGTGTGTTGTAGCAATAGTATTCATGTAATAATGATTAGTAAATAATATGGTATTAACATTAATAATGTTAATAACTATAATAACAATCATCATATATCATTTGAATATATATATAATATAATATATCAGTGACGACTCGGTTATTGATATTTCCGGCATTGAGGAGTGAGAGGAGACCAGACCACCAAGGAGCAAGGGACAGGCCCCCCAGCCATGTGTGCTAGTGAAGGATTACCCCTTTCTCAACTTTCCCTATTATTATTGTTTGATATATTTTTTTTTATCTTTTTATAGTTTGGCCTTTGAGTTTTTACTTTGAAGAGGATCTTGTTTTGAGCCGCACCCAGGTCCTGAGAAGGATAATGGCTCTTGTCCTGCTTTGGACCACTCCCAGACTGTTTTGGGAGGGAGTCAGTCCAACAAGGCCTGACCCTTTGTTCCTAGATAGATAGATAGATAGATAGATAGATACAGTAGATAGATAGATAGATAGATAGATAGATAGATAGATAGATAGATAGATAGATACTTTATTTATTCCCGAGGGGAAATTCATGTAATGTTATGTTCTTCTCCTTCCAGGTCCTAACTGTCCTCAGTATAGCTGATTTATGGTTTTCACTGGTTAGCTTCATGTTTTTATAGTTGTATGAGCCTTAAACCAGGTGAGTCATTTGTTCCCAGAGTTTGTCCTTCATGTGCTTCTCCCCAGGCTTGGTGCAGATTTAACAGGGTACTGATACCGCCTGTGGGGAGGCAACAGCCTGAAGACTCAAGTCAGGGAACAGTCTGTGGACATAACTGTAGATAAAAGACTGTAACATGATTACCTGTAGTATACATACTGTCTATATATATATAATTCTGATGAGTGTAATTTTCTCAGACTTAAAGAAGCTTACTATTGGGTAGGTGGGAGTTTGTTTCCTTAAGGTTGACATAAATGGGGAGGTGGGATATGTTTGGTTTGAATATTGTACAGAAATACAGGGCTGTGCTCTGCAGTGGTCATGCTCCTGACCCCTGGGAGGAGTCTGACCATCAGGTGACAGGACGCTGTTTCCCTGATTGTCTTTAACATTAACAGCTGTTTACATGCTAGTCTTACCAAGAGCTTCAGCCATCATTGTGTTTTCAATACATGAGATTATAATACGTCCTCTGAGCAGCGCTACTTCTTCGCAGCAAACTGGACGCTACAGTGGCTCGGTATTGTAAAATGATGAGATGGACCAGCAGTATGGAAGTGTATAGGGGGCTATATTCAAATAGTAATGTCTATGTTGCCTATGTGTTTTCTGAGTAAAAATGAAAATGCAATAAACCAATTTGCATTTTAATTTTCACATACTTGTATGCGCATTCTAGGACCATATTAAAATGAAAATGGAAAAGCTGTTTGACATTTAATTTTCAAAGTCGTAACCTGGTCTTCAGCTGACAATATTCAAATGCAAAGAGCAAAGTGAATTTGAATTGAATTTTTCAATTTGGTTTATTGTATTTTCATTTTCATTTTTACTCAGATAACGTATGTATTATGTGAAGAATTAAAATGCTATTGTGGAATTACATTATTATTTGAATACAGTCCCCTATAGGCTTCCATATGGGAAAAATTGAAGCAAAACCAAAGGATTGCTTTCCACCTCTGGAGACAGCTGTTGGTGTGAGTAAAAGAATGATGTTTAATGCTGAACTCACAATGTTTCTGCTGGACTGGTAGGTAAACAGCTGTAAATGCTGACACTGGCTATGTAGCAATAGCAAAACTTACAAATAGCTCCTATAACAAAGTTCATGCAGCTGTTTTCACAGGGGGAGTAGCAGTCCCTCATGAGTAGAAACACTGACCTGTAAAATAGGTGGCATGTCCCCTTTAAAAACAAATGTGAAAATAACACTTGTTAAAATGAACTGAATTGAGAGAGGGAGAGAAACAGAGTGGAATCATATGAGGTGAGACCCTGCTGAGCCCAGGAGGCTCATCTGCAAACATTATGGTGCACCTGGTCCTCCTTATCGCTAAACCCGACTTCTGTCAATTCATTACCATCTCATATGTGCAAAAGCTAATACAGAAAATTGCATCAATTACCCAGGTGAATAGAAGCACATATGTGTGTGTTTTGCACACCCACTAACTAAAGTCTCTGCAATGTAGGTACACCATACTGCATTGTGACATCACACTGCCCCTGCATCATCTGAGGTAAGCTCAGCAAAAGCACAGGAGGATTATTTGAGGATGAGTTTGGAGTTTAGAATTTTGCATCTATCTATATTCACGCATGTTTTGAAAATGCACAAGATTAAAACTCTAAAATCATCTCAACTTGGAAATTATGAAAAATACTGTACAGTATGTTGTAATACATTTAAACTACTTAAAGCAGTTATGACTGATTTCAAACACACACATACCTCTTCATAGTCTCTACTCTCTCTCTATATGGCTGAGAACACAGTCAGCCAACCCTTTCACCCATTAAACAAGGTCATAATTAGATCTATTAATCATGGTTACAAATAAAAGGGAAATCTCATCAGGGCTATCGACCACCCTGATGACCACTCCTGTCCTCCAATTAACAAAGGCTCACAGGCCACACTTGGAAATGGAGCAAAGTATAGATCAATTGAGCACTATAGCTGCATACTATCGTATAACATGGCAGTTGTGCATCTCTTATTTTTTCATGCCATAGAGTCAGTGATGGAGTCAAAGCCTAGCTTTAAACTGTATAGAGGCAAACTGAAGCCTGTGACCTGTTCAAGATCCAGGCACATGTCAAGTTTCATAACTAACTTTGTAATTCATTTTTGACTGAAACAAATGACACCTCTGCTTCACAAAGGTGTGTGATGTGGAAGGGCAGTGAAGTCTTCACTACATGCTCAGTGACAGTCTCAGCTGTCTGAAGGAGCTGATCTGATCCCTCCAATCCACACACAATAATTGTGCATGGGTGCAAAAAACAAAACATGAAAAGCAGCCCAGGAGGAATGATAATTAAAAAAAAAAAAAAAGAAAAAAAACCTGCACATGTCCCAATCAATTATGTTACTGGCATTATTGACAGCAGATGAAGTCAGCTGCACAGGGTACACATACATTTAAAATAAATGATGATAGGACATTAGATTTTAATTAGACTTTATGACTTTCTTATATTATTCATTGTAGCTTTAGAAATGTTAATGGGTTTTCTACACATACATCATTCAGCACAGTGAAGGTCAAACATCCAAGTAGAGTGACAATAAAGAAAACACACTTGAGTGGAGACACGGGGACCTCAACAGGACGGGGCTCCCAAAACTGGTAAAAATGCCAAAGGTCCATGTGTTGTTTAATTACTCACCGACCTGTTGTGAGCTCCAGAGAGAAGCCTGAGAGAGGAGATGTAAAACTACATTGAGATGATTTCTGGTTCTTAAAACTACAAATATATCTTCTTATAGATCAACACTTCAAATAAAACACAGGAGAAGAGGAAAAGATGGAGCTTTAAAGTTTCTCTCCAGATATGTTTTAAGATGTAAAAATCCTCTGTTATGATTCATATTTTATTTAACATGGTTTTCCCACACAGAAAGTCACATCTACTCTTACTACCTGCATCAGGCCTTGAGCCCCGCCCACCACCTGCTTGCTCCAGGTGGACAGGTGAAAGAGCAGAGAGTATCAAGATGGTTAGAGGAGGAAACATCAGAGAGACTCAGCCACATGTTTGAGCCTCAGTCAGACCCAGACTCAGATGAGGGGTCTGTTGAGGCAAGAACCAGAGACAGTTAGCATAGTTAGCATCTTTTATTTGTTTATCTTGTTTGTTAGATTGTAACTGCCAGTGGCTGACACAGTGTTCGCAGTTGTGCTAATGCTAACATTTGCTCTCTGTATCGACAAGGTTTCAGGTTTATTTAGCCCCGCCCCCCCATCCCCACAAGTTGACAGGCTTGGTTCCTTAGGTTTGTGACGTATGAAACCCTGGCTGTCTGAATCTGATTGGTTAGCTGCAGTTCAAGGTGGAAAAACTCGGTCATGGTGTTGATGATTATTTCACTCATCGTATGTCTTGTATTATATAAAAACATCATGTCAACAAGGTTAAACACAAGATTTTCATCAGAGGGGTTTTTAAAAGGTATGTTATAGGTAAAATACACTGTCATTTAGAAATCATGAACATTTGCAATTAATGAAATTGCCACAAAGTATTTACTGTACAGGTTGTCTGGGGCCTTTGGAACCCTTGAGGAGCTGGGGTCCCTGGGCAGATGCCCACTTTTCCTGAGGTAATCCAGCCTTGGCATGAGAGAGTTATTACATCATGTCTGACAGTCATTCAGAATTCATGGGAGTGTAGTTACATACGTAACTCTAGTTTGGAGAGATTTTGGAGGCTGAGACATGTGAGGTATGAGACTGATACTGAGTGAATCAGGCAGGAACTGTAGATCTCCAAAACTGTTTACATGTGGAAAAAGTCACTATCCCATAGAAACCGAGCCCAGCTGGAGTCATGATTTAAAGAAATGTTTGTGAGACCAAAATCAAGATGTGAGAGAAATGGCCTTAGGGCCACGGTCTAGACAGTCTAGACCCAGACTTGCTACAGCCTTTCCAAAGTAATGTTAGTAATTTCTCCCTTTTTACAGAATGTTGACAGGCCACAATGACAAAGCAACAAAAAAGAAATATTCTGTAGATGTTTACATTGGCTGGCCAACAATATAAATGGATTTCATTTTGCTGGAAACTAAAATGCACCACACAAGGTTCTTAGGATTATTTTTCCTCTTATTGTTGGTTTGTTTATTTGCTTGTGTGGCCTCACTGGGTTGTGTCTGTAAATAGAGACAGAAGGACCAGGAGCAGATAAAGTGGACCGGCCTCATGAGAGTCTTCAGCAAATTGCTATCTGCTGCTCCAGTGAAGCTGCTCATTTCTGAACAGAATAGTACTGCTGTTAGACTGGGTGACCTCAACCTTTAAACATGTACACTTGGACATTTAGCTCTTTGTTACCATGCAAAGGAGGATGTCACCATGAGTAATTTAGTCTTGATTTTCTACGTATAAGAAGGAATCATCTCTGTTATATATATATATATAAAACATTTATTTTAAAGACCAGCGTGGAAGGTAGAAACGGGATGGATAAACCAGAAAAAAAATAACTGAACAAATAAGTCAGATGTACGGCACAGTCACATGTGCCTGTAGGAATGGAATACAAATACACACATGCTGTTTTCTCATATGAACTGAACATTACAACATCGTACCTAAGTACCTGGTCGAACACAACCGAGTATCGCTAACATTAGCATTAGCAGCTGTTTACTTACCAGTCAAGAAGGAACGCTGTGTGCTCAGCAACTTTATTCCTCTTCTCAGCAACAGCTGTCTCCGGAGGTGGAAAGCAACATCAATGTTAATGACCATATCTTTTCTTCTACTGAATTTAGCATGCTAACCAGCTAGCCCCAACCAGTCTCATCACTTTCTCAAGGCGACTCACTGTAACCTCCAATCTGCCCTGAAAACTTAGCGCTGCTCAGAGGACGTATCATAACCTAGATGGCTGTGACAAACTCCTGTCAAGGGACACCACCACCCACTCCCAGCAAGATACCACATTTGGTGACAGAAAATTTACAGATAGCCCCTTTAAAGAGAGACAATGTAACTTCTGAGTAAAGAAATAACACATTCACTTAAAAATCAAAAGCAAAACACATCATGTTAGAGAACTTTAAGTAGATATGACTGTGGAGGGAATCAGTTTGCTAACTTTAGGACTTTATGTACTTGTGCTACTGCTATACTTAATATGCATTAATCATTTTTGTCACTTGTGCCATCAGTGGTCGCTGTTCAGAGAAAGGGACACAGACTCACTTTAAAGGACACTTCTGGTATTAATTCTTATATATTATATATTCTTAAGTAATAACACCATTGTACTCACCAAGTTATTTTAAAAAAAGTTTTTTAAGGTGTTTATTTCATGCAAAATAACCGAAGCAGTGCAAAACAATGTACCATACATGTTAGTTTATGCACAAATACAAGCATGTGAGTGCGCAGTTATGATGCAATAAAAGTGATGACTGCTAACAATATTAACCAACTTCAGTAACTAACCAACCTCATGTTTAACTGATATCTACGATAGTGCTGACATCACTAAAAAGAATTGGGATGGAGCAAAAAAAACAACAACAATAACAACAAAACCCTTCAGGTTCGCAGTGAGCAGTAACATCATTACTCAATCTGTCTGTGTTAAACATCCAATACAGACTACAGACCAACTTCCTGGCTCAACTTTGACCTGGTGTACTTGCCTGAGTTGTGCACACATAGTTTCCCTGTGCCATGCAGGGTTATCAACATTTCAGGTGTGCAAATGTTCGGGTTTACCTCCAAATAAGGTGGTTTAGATAATTTGGCTTGATGGTGAGATTGTTTATTTCAGTCTGCCTGACTTAGCAGCAGCCTCACAGCCCCGCTGTTGCAAGGGCTTCTTGACAAACACTGATATGAGGCCGTATGTCCTCCTGCCACCAGTGAACTCAAACAGATTTATTTTTTCATTCATGTCATAATGACTCTGTCCATGTTATCTCTGCTGGATCACTGTTATCTTGAAGAATTACAGAGGCGCGTATAAGAGTTTTGAGAGGTTATTTTCTTTTTTTTCTTTTAAGGGGTTAAGATTTATATCTGATGTCTTTAAACTGTGATCACGCTGCTGTACAGCAGTCAGGACAGAAATCAGTTGTTTGCTTTCATTCTGTATTCGACACAGTGAGGCCTGCAAACAAGAGCTTTCTATCTGTCAGCAAAGTCTCCATCATAGAGGAGCATTGCTGAATTTGGCTTTTTATAATGATATTGCCTTGATTTAGAAGAGTCAGGCTTGTACTCATGAAAATGTTTATTCCCATTGGTCAAACACAAACTTTGCCGTCCATCCTGTCCTGTGATATCACACCGCTCTTTCATTCCTGGGTATAAATTGGAAACAATTGGAAGTGTGATGGAGGTTCAGTGTTTTCTGGTTTCTCTTGTATGGTTGAGTTTATACGGTTGCAAGTGTGAACAAACTGACAGTGTGTCTCCCTCCTGGTTACCGAATCAGCTGTGTGATCTTGCAGTCTTGGTTTTGTGTGTGGGCAGAGATGCACTGTCAGGGGAGGAAAATCAGGCAAATGCTTGGGGCCCCCAAGGGCCTCATTTTAGCACATTTTGGAGTGACTATATTATAAACCCCCTTAAGCCTCCCGTAAAGACACTATATAGTGCACTGCTGCTGCCCCAAAGTGGGGCCCCGGATCATGTGTGATGTAGCCAGCTTCTAGATTGGCTGCAAGTGAGGTGTTTTGATGACACCTATAAATTATAGCATCTACCAATAGCTTGCATGTGAGTCTTTCAAGGAACATCTTCTTTGTCTAGTGCCCCGACCAGAATATAACTTCGCCACTCCGTGTGGGAGAAACAGGACTGAGTAGAACTAGTCATTTTTTAGCCAAAGTAGCAGCATGGCTGTGAGGCAATGTTGGTTGGTAAACAGGTTCACCAGACACCGTGGCGCACATCAAACGTGCATGCAGTTTTGTACAACTTCACTGGGTATTTGCATACATGTGTATGTGGTTGTGTTTCACACATTGTAGGTGGCCAGCTTGTAGACACACACAGTCATGTAATTTGAGCAGTACATCACTCAGGACCCTCACAGACCTGGTATTATTGTATTAAAAGCCAGCTGGCTATAAAAGTGTATCTTATACATTTTATGAGACAAGATCTTAACGTCTTTTCACGCCAAGTTTTTGCATCTTAATAAACTCTGCCATCTTCAGACAGTAAGTCTGTTTACATGATAATTTTCAGTGTCTTAATGGATTCAAAACAACCAATTTTTCTGTGATTAAAGGGGAACCAAGCGTGGAAAGAACTCTTTCCTAGTTTCATGCAGTATCTTAGCACTATATCGCTGTCCTCCACTTCCTGTGAAGTTTCTTTCTCTTTCCAATGATTATTTGAATACTTTCGTTCCCAAATTCAATTTACTAGTACTCTAAGTGTTATGTTTATTAGATTTGACCATAAAATGTTAAAGACCATGAAAAAATCATGACAGAATCACGCTGAACACGTTGTAAGTCACATGCATCAATTGAGAGCGAGTTTATTTCCTTGTGCAGCATTTCTGTCTGGGACTGTTCTTTTTCTAGCTACATGTTCTTAAAAAAGGAAACCACAGTGGGCATTTTTTGCATTACTGTACAACAACCTATCATTACACATGGCCATTCATTCCACAACAATTGCTCTACAGAATGCAGGCAAGTTCAAGAGTAGAACCAATAAAGGAACTGCTTCTGTCTGCTAACTTTGTTGAAATAACTATCTTATTCGGTATATTGATCTTATTCCAAAAGTATGGAAAGCTAAAGCTCCTTCATAATACTGTAGGGAATCTTTTTCATTATCTCATGAAAACCATCAATAACTATGTGGTTCCACAGATTCTTTTTTCTCCTTGTAACATTTAAGAAATTGAAATTTCACAGTAACATATTAAGATGTTTCCTGGTGATAACACACTCATTTCATTAATGTGAGTTTTTGATGCATTTACTCTAAATAAAATACAACATTCAATTAACTTATACCTCTAAGTCTAATGATGGTTTCATATACAGCACAAAGTGAATTTTATATGAGGTATGAGACAAAGCCTGAAATAGAGTCACCGCCTCATGATTGTATGTTTCCACCAACCATCCAAGTTGCAGGAAATATGGTCAGAATCACTCCTTCCTGAGTTACAGCATGAGTGTTTTAACAGGACTTTCTGATGTCACAGTAAAGTTGACCTTTGGGTGTTTGGATGTAAAATGTCACCACTTAATTTCATCCTTATAGACATTTGGGTTAAATTGTGTCATAATTAGTCAATTAATTCATGAGTTGGCCAACAAAAAATATTTTGTGAGGTCATAGTGACCTTTGACCACCAAAATTTAATCACTTCATCCGTCACTCCAACTGAATGTTTGTGCCAAATTTGAAGAAGTTCCCTCCAGGTGCAACTGAGAAATACTGTTCTATGTATACTGTTTCTGAGTCAAATGAATCCTACTCTTCATCTGGTGACTTAACTGCATGTATGGCCATTAGGGCTGCTGTCAAGTATAATTCAAATAGGAAAAAAAAAGTAATATTCTAATGTGTATTTATGTTTTTGTCACATTTAACTCACAAAGCTTTTATTGCACTTCTGGAAGGCCATTGCAAAGGTGGAAGCCGTTGTGTTGCTGAGTCTCAATCTGCTCATGTCTGACTTATGATAGTGCCTCAAACATGGCAGGACAAAACACGATGGCAGAGGCAGTACCGAGGAGGCAGCAGCCATTAGTCCTATATCGTGGACACTATATCAATCTGATTATACAGGGCGCCTACTCAGCCTCCCCAGTGTTCTGGGACTGCCTTTCTTGGGTCCAACAGTCAGGTATCCTCTTTGGCCAAGCTTTGAAACCAAGGCTGTATCCACCTCTAACCACACTAAGACCACCTAGTCCAACAAGGTGGACTGTGCAGAATTCTGCTATAATAGCTGTGCTAGTGAAGTATGAGCGGGTGCACAGCAGCCAAGAGGAGATGGCAAAAAGCACATCTAAGACTTCAAGTGGCTTATCTGATCACTTCACCAAAGGTAAGACTGCGTTGGGCCTTACACTTGCCTCTGTTGTTGGACAGCTTGAATGCCTGAACACTTCAAAGCTCTAAAAAAAAACCTCAGACTGTCTCTGGTGTACAGGCTGCAGTTGACTGTGTGCAGGAAAGAGAAATGACAGGAGCTACCTTGCACTGTTTGAGAAAGCTACATCATTGGTTTACTCCACCAAATCTATTGAGATGGCACATTCGAGATGCCTTGCTGGCACAGCAGTGGATCAGTACAGGGCAGAGTTCTTCAAAGTGTTGGATGGTGTGGAGGTTCAGTTCGGTGACCGCTATGACCAGGACAGTCTAAAGCGTCTGCAAAAGCTAGAGTGTGTGCTCCTCACTGGGGAGTTAAATGATTTTTCTGTGTCCAACACAGCCAGTGAACTTTGACATTACACAGAAAAAAAAAAAAAAATCTATTAGTGCAGAGTAAACATGTGATCATTGAAAAGACATATTTTTCTTGCAGCCAGAAATGGACAGCTTTATGTTTTAAACCTCCACACTCAATGGTTTACCATTGTTCTTGACATTAACTTGACAGTATCAGAGGCAAGGATGTATTGTGTATAAACTAAAAAACCATTGTAGCCTGTCATTCCATATTAAATGTAAATTATTATCTCAGCTGTGCTTTTATCATTTTATTGTACTTTGATCCATTGCATCTTTCATATTTTAATAAGATGGGCTCTTGGTTTTTGGGAGGGGGTTTGGTAGATGGGGCTCGCCATCTTATTTTTCTTTTCTTTTTTCAACATTGGTGTATATGTGTATGTGATGTGTGAGGGTTTTATGTACGATGTTTGGTCAAATAAAGTTCAGGTGCGAGAGCAAATACTGTTACGACCAAAGAAGCAAGGACCAGGAAGGAGCAATACAATATTTATTACCAGGATTTAAAACCAAAGAGGCCAGGCCTCAAAAAAACAAGCTGAAATACCAAAAGAGCAATAAAACTACAATAGGTCCAAATTAAACAAGTAGGAACAACTAGAATAATAAGTCAATGAAAAACAGTCCCAACAGGTCTCTTCGCTTTGATGTGGGGTATGAAGGGGAGGACTGGTTGCTGCTTGAGGCTGCATATGGAAGGGGGTTGAATTGTCTCCATAGGGGAAGGGTGGAGGGGCTCGTCCTACTGGGCCACTGACGTCTGAGGCACTGTCAATCTTCCGCAAGTCACTATGACACAAAAACGTTGCCGGCAGTTACTGAACTTGTACAGTCACGCCCCAGAAAACCCCGCCCCCTCTCCATGTTGTGCAAGGTACAGTGGGTCTCTCTCCGGTAAAGGTGCCTCTGCCGCTCACTTGTGGTGTTGTCAGCCAGGCAGCGACTGCGTCTGTCTACTGTCTGTCCGTCAACCACTGTCTTTCCTTGCGCTTCCTTCACCGCTTCCACCCGTAAGAGAAGACTCGCGCCTATTCAGCAATCCCTTACAGTCGCTCACAGGTGCGGGCTATCAATAATTAGCTGCCAAGCAGCAGGAAGTCAACAATGGTGAGGATTAAAAAAATAAAAGTCCAAGAAAAAAAACAAAAACAAAAAAAAAAACACTGTTAAATGTTGAAATGTTAAAACATATCATAATAATAAAAACCCATCATTCGACTGTGACACATATTCCAGTAAATAATATATACTGAATACTGAACATATTCTCTTAGCTCTTTTTATTGTATTGTGTTGTATATAAAAAGACAACAACTCCCTTGCTCATGTTTATACCAACACGTGTATGTCAATGTACTATATTAATTAACATTATAAATAATCTTAACAGGGTTTTTGTCCTGGTAACTTTGTCTGCACACACAGACTAGCTGCAGTAACAAGTCTAAGAGACAATGAACAGGACTGGGCCACAATCTGCTTGTCGTCCTATCCTCCATGAAAACTAGTAAACTTGCAGATGTTTTGATGACAGCCTTTAGATAAAGCCTTCAGGCCACTGAAATATTGGTTTGAACACTTGTATTTGTTGTATGTTTTAAATTGCACAGAGAACTACTTGACAGCCAATCTGTAACTCATTGTCACTGAAGCAGTGATACGCCATAACAGATTAGACTCTCTGCCTCTTTGCTTTCAATGCTCAGATGACATTGTTAACATTTATAAAATACACGCTGAGGTGTCCCATTCAAAGACAGCACACTTGTTTTTAAAGCTGCAGTTGAAACTGTGGCAGCATGAGGGATTTGGGACCTATAGTATACAAAACAATCTGAAGGTTATTTCCTCTCCTTGCTGTGTATATGTTGCTGAATAGCTTCCATTTTGGGGTGAAGCGTTCCTTTAATTCATGCAGCACTTTCCTAAATCTGTGCTCTGTAAGTCTCGCCCTCCCCACTCAGACACACTCTGGCGCTCACCGTCATCACCGTCAGGTCCGCTGTCACACAAAGTTCACATAAACTTCAAACCACAGAGTGTGCACTCCAGTCACTCTGGAGTGACTGACAAAGAGAGAAATGTGTTACTCTAATTTGAAATAACTTTTCAATTTAAAAAATTGAACAGATTTTTTATTTTTGCATTTCAGACTTAATCATTAATCATACAGGACTCAATAAAAGAGAGAGCCACAGGGGGGCTTTTGGAAAATCTGGCGGGTCAAGTCTAACAACCCAGTTTTGTTTGTTCAGTGTTCCCCATTTAATCTTATTACATATTTCAGTGTAGCCTGGTCAGATTAGAGTATATAAGGATATTATGTGAATGAAAAACACCCCTAAATGAAACACATTTAAACTAATGAAAAGTTTGAAGTAATAACACAGTGCGTCACTGAGGCGTCTGTAATATCACTGTTTGAGAGCAGTGGGGAATTTCAGGCTGAACTGTTAAACTGTCCATAAACCATAAACAGAGCGCTACTCGAAATATGGGGCATTTTCCTGGATCGCTCTCACCAGCGGAGCCTGGAAACTGTGATGTTTGTGGCTGGAAATTCAGAGGCCGCGGTGTATCACTTCCAACAGTGGGACTTTAGGCCTGATTAGTGTCTGATTGGGACTTCAGCGACCCCAATCCTTAACTCTGCTCCTCACCATTCAGATTGGCAACCGGTGGTCAACTGGAACCGAATCGCTCCAACACACTTGAAGCTGCACACTCCAACACTCTGTGTCTTCACTGGATCCATTAAAAGGGGAACTCCAGCAGTTTATAGCCAGGCCAGTATAAACTGATTTTTAGTTTGATGTTGGTCAAGCTCGAAAAGCATTGGATGATACAACTCATTACTCCCTCACAGCCACCTAAATTCCCACTTCTTTCAGACCCCAAACCTTCATTTTGGAACATAGGTTTTCTGCTGAAACTTTCTTGTCTCAAGAAAAAAACAGAGATAACTCTGATAATGTCACCATGACATCATCATTGTAATTATAGGCCTATTTGAGCTTCATTGTTCATTTTTGACTTTGGAAACAGCAGTTAAGAAAACGATCTCACTTAAAGGTGCATTTAGTAGCTGTTCTGGAGCTTTTGATCATGTCACTTGATCTGTTTCCAATCTTCTAAGCCAACATAAGTGGTCATTAAAGTGCTCTTAAAAGCATGGCACTTTAAACCAATGATTCTATGACAACTGAGCAAAAACCATCTACTGATGAGGATCAAATGATATGATCGAAAGCTCTAGAACAGCTTCAAAATGGACCTGGAGGTAAGAATGTACATCAAACAAAAGTGGCATCAACAGAGGTTTTGTGCTCTGATGTAATGTATTCAATCATCACAATTACTTTGCAAATTGTGTTACCATTACTGATGAAATCAATATGCTCCTTAATGAGCGGGGGTCATTTACGGGCTGTTCATAATGTCTTCATTTAAACTGTAAAACATTGAAGGTACAGCCCTCATTCACAATGATATAGACAAAAATACCAGTTCGAAAGCCCATCAATTAAAACAAACATACAAATGCAATTAATAAATAATGTAATTACAAGAATCAATTAAAACAAACAGAGATTTAAAGGTTAGAGATTAAGAATCTGAAATGATCAAGAGGAACCAATGAATTTCTTTTTGTGCTCTGTAGTGAGTTCCAGGTGGACGATGCAAAGAAGTTAAAAGCAGTTCTTCCAAGCTCGGTGTGAACTCGAGGGACATTAGTCCTGGTCTGATGTGGTCCAGTGGACCAAACTAACATGGATGTAAGATGTGAAGACAGTTTTCAAGTAAGGGCTTTGTAAATAAACAAATATGCAAATCACATTACTCAGAGAGAGAGAGAGAGAGGACCATCCAACCTTTTTATACAGGAAATAATGCTGAATAAACATCAGCAGTATTGAAACTCTGAGCAGAGTGGCAGACAGCATAACGCCGGGAACACACTGCCTGTGTTGCGTGTGTGTGTGTGGCAGCTGCCTTCGCTGAACTGCTGCGGAGAAACGTGTGTGTGTTCACACTGGCTGAGTTGCTGCTGCTGCAGCTCTATCTCTCTTTAGAGTTTGTGGTTTACTCCAATGTTGGATTGCTTGTCATTTTAAATGAATTTATTAATTATTTTGGACATAAAATATCTCTAAATTGCCACTGTCTCCACATGCAGCTGCTAAAATGGTTAAAAACTAGAGATATCATAGACAACAGTGGAAGGTGTCAGTTTTATGTCATGTTGCTGGTATGATGTCGGTATGACATCATCAGGTCTTTTCTGTCTGTTTCTCCGCATCACACGAGAAAATAGGTGAGGCGCTGAATCTCTAGATCATGTGATGCAAACATAAGGTGTGAGACACACGTGTCACGCAGGCAGTGTGTCCACTGTGTCACCCGTTAACATGGGCACCCAAATAAAAAACAAGACGTTCCGAAGCCGCCACGCACACACATCCAGTGTGTTCCTGACCTTAAAGGGTTTTAGACTTGCAGCTGGAGCCTGTATAAGATATCACCATAATTAATAACTAATTTAAAAAAAGACGTGTTTTTAATTCAGATGTGTGAGGCATAAATCTCACAGAGCTGCAACAGGAAATAGTGAATCCAAACGTTATCTATGTATAAACATAAGTACAGTTCCATTCTTCTCTGCCTCTGTGTGTGCCTCTTCTCAGAGTACACTAACCAAACCTTTCCTGCACATTCAGTGGGATAATACCCACCCGTATCAGATGACGTGGGGCTCACCACAAAATATGTACCTTGGCTCAGAAAACTTAATTTATTGATTCACCAGCTCCATTTATTACAAACTCTTAAGCCCACTGGCAGACAATGACAGGAAATTACAATAAATAACCGAGGCTATTACCATGAAGAACTTTAAGGTTTAGTTTCATTCATTTTAAAATGGCTTTTTTGCAGTTCCATGATGGAATGATGAAGTGACTCATCTACATTGTTAAAGTAGGTGATTTAAAAACAGTAAAAATTAAAAAAACATTTTTTTTATGGGTTCTGTTCTTAGAACAGGGATAAAGAAAGAATTTTTGAAGTTTGGGAAATGTCACCCAGGAGTTGAAAGATAAAGTACAACTAGGAGCAATTTGCTCCCCCCCCCCAGTTTGATTTTTTTCACAAAATGTACCCTGAAGTGGAGCATCTTTATTTAATACAACAGTCTTGATTCAGGATCGGGTTTGTCATTGCCATCTCCAGGTGAGTGTGTTGTGCTAGGCTTGCTTCCCTACAATTAGCTAACTCTGTGTTAGCTGTGGTAGTTGTGTACAAGCTAGCTAATTTACTTCAGGTACAGAGAGATTTTGTATATAAGACATGAGTAGCAGCAACAGATTCTGACAATGCATGGCCAATGCTGAACACAACTAGCATCTGTGGGCCAGGAAGCAGGGCTCCCAAGTTTGGAATGCTAGAAGTAGTTTGATTGCTCAAAAGTAAAGCTACAATCATACTGGTCACATCAAACATGGGCGTGCCAACATCTCATTCCTCGGTAATGTCAGAATGTAAAACATGCATTACAACATCCATATGAAGCATATTTTTAAGTACACATTGCAATAACCATTCATTTTTGCTTTTTGCAGTTTCAGGGAGAAACGGAAACCTAAGTTTAAGAAAATTTTTCCATACGACCACTGTATTTTGTTCTGTATTATACTGCAGCCTGAGCTCACTGTCCTTATCCTCACATTTGAAGGACAGTGGCCATCCACACAAGCCTGATTTTAGAGTTCTGCAAGAAACTGACATCCCCCTGAGCAACCAAAAAAGGCTCAGGGCAGCAATAAATCCCCTCCAACAGAGACTGTAATGGTGTTGATACATAGTTGGAAACAGTGGAATTTGTCCACTCCCTGTAGTATGACGGGTGATTGGCATGATGTAACACCTTAGAGGTAAAGTTTTAAAGTCTGGCCCAAATTGGTCACAAAGTGTCGACAACAATAATGAAAAAACAACAACAAAAAAAAAAAACATAAAAAAAAAAAAAGTTGTACTTGTCCTCATATATTACACACATCCACCTGCCTGCCACTTTGACCAGACTTGTGTTACATCGTGTTAAATACATTTAAGTTGGCTCAATTAAAATGTGTGTATTTAAAGCACATTATTACTTGTTTTATTTTTTATTTTTTTAATTAAATTCAAATATGAAAAACAGTGTGTTAACCTAGTGTTGTAATGTGCTGTCTTTAATTGTACATTAATCAAGTTATAAGTAAGTGCTCTCACTATAGCACATTAATATTCAGTACCTTTACAGTTGCACTTTAATCTATTCATTAAAAACTGCATTACTGTTTAATCCAAAAAGTACATCAAGTGCGATACCTTTAAACCCACTTCAAATCATTTTACATAAAAGTACGCTACAAATACACTGGAATATAGTATTCTGAAGTGAGCTTTATGGAATACATGTGGAAATGTACTTACAAATATTTATTTTACTAAGTAGTAGTAAATAAATTCAACTGTAGTTTTGAATTTATTGATACACTATTAACTACACTGTTTGAATAAATTTAAAGTGAATTTTAATCAAGTAGTAGACAAGCTCACAGGGTGTGTTGAGGCTGCAGTTGTAATATAAGTGCTATTTCTTATTAATATCATTCATAAATATTCTTGTGTACTGTGTCCATGCAACTACTTGAAAAGCACATTCATTCTACTGCAAGTATAAGACAGTTGTTGAGTTTCCGGGCAGTAGCGGAGTGTGAACGACTCACACCCCCAAAAACAAACCTTGAGCACTGCTAATTCAGAGGATGTACTCAGCTGTATGCAATCAGTGCTGACACATGAACAGCTGTGTTCAATTAAGCTCATGTTATATCAATGGAGATTGTCACTGAAGCGTCAGCAGAAGTTCTGCAAGCTCTGCGGACTTCCTGTCCCTGATGTACTCATTTGACCTATAACAGGTTTGCAGCCCTCTGACTCCTAAAGCCGTTTAAGAACTTGATCTCATTCTCACGCGAAAATGTGTCACAGACTGTCTGACAGTCACATCTCTGCAGCTCTCTGACGGCCACCTCATTCGTGTCACTGTATGTGTTACGCCCATGAAGTTCTGTACTCCAGGGGTGACACACTTTAAAAAAAATGATTGCCTGTGGGGACAAACAACAAAGGCACTGTGGGTGAGCTGGTCTTCAGTTGCTTTACTTAAACGTTAACTGTCAACTAAATGAATGCAATCATCACAATGATCACTATAATCACAATATCAAAATTACTCTATTTCAAAATGCAATAAAACTATTCACTAGATATTTACAACGTCAGTTTTATATGATTTTACTTATAATCTTTCCCTATATAAACAATGATCTTATTCCCCTTTGTATATTAAATCACAAAACAATCATATTTACAATGTATCTATAAGAACATCTCCCTCTTCCTGTTCCTGCAGCACCGCAGCCCGAGCGCTTTCTAGGTGCCTAGCAACAGTACACTGCGCTGTGCTGTGAATCAGCTGCGGCTCACGCTGTAGCTGATATATACCGTTATATACCGTTATATAATGTTTACTAACTGCCTAATTACAAAATAACAAATTAACAAAACTATTGGGACCTGATGACAGAATATATAAAATAAAATCCACAAAACACTGTAACATTAACTTTCACACACACACATCTACCAGCGGAGGAGGGCAAACGTCACCTCTCACTCGCTTCCGTTGGAAACACTAAGCTAACATTGACAATTACATAATTAACATATAAGCAAAATTATTAAAAGCACATAACAATACACAAAACAGAAAACACACAATATTTACAACATGTACGACCCTTTTTCACCTAATTTACCCACCTGTGAGGACAAACAACAAAGGCACTGTGGGTGAGCTGGTCTTCAGTTGCTTTACTAAAACGTTAACTGCCTACTGAAGATTGCAGCTCGCCCACAGCTTATATAGCCTCACAGGTGGTCTCGTGCCTGAAATACGAATGTTTAAAATCTTAATGAGGGGGGGGGTCTGTAGAAATATAACACATATATACATATAAACAACACACACTGGGCAATTAAATTAATAAATAATATTACATAATTATCCTATGTGCCACATATGCCTCCCGGAACTGCTGTCTGTCCCAAAACCTCTGTTTTCATTCTCCTGCGACTTGTCTCTCCCCCACTTTTCCTAAGTGGTCACCTCTGCTCTACCTCCTCTTAACGCACTCTCCTCACTGGAGGTCAGTGATGCCACCGAGGGTCTCTTCTCTACACTAAACTCATGTCTGGATAGCTTGTGTCCTCTATCCACAAAGTCTGCCCACTCTAACCTGCCTCATCTGTGGCTGACTGACACCATCTGAAAGCTGTGCACATAAAACCAGTGACCCTGCTGATCTCAATGGTCACTCTTCCTTCTCATCCAACATCAGTGCTGCCAAAACTGTTTTTTACAATGGTAATATCAACAGTGCCACAGACACTCTGTTTTCTACCCTCAAAACATTACTCAATCCTCCACCACTCCGACCAGACACAAACCTCTCAGCTGATATTTTTACCTGCTTCTTTACTGAAAAGGTGGTGGCCATCAGTAGCTAACTGAACCACTCAGAGACAAGCGGTCTGTCTCAGTTGAGGGCACATCCCTCTCCACGGTCGGCCTTCTTTTCGAGAGCAGTGCACCACCATGTCAGACATATACAGTATCAATCCTTCTTTGCTCTCATGCCCCTCTCTTCCTCCTCCAATCAATAGCTCACCACCTCCTTCACTCAGTCCTGTAGCAGAGTGCAAGGCACCAAAAAGTGTAACATGTAGTAGTCCTACCACATGTCCTTCTATGTCTCCCCGGGTCAAGGATGCATCTTTTCTCTCAAGACAAGAACTGCAGTGACAAGAACTGCAGTTCCTCTAATGGCCACTAGAGTCTGGGTCCGACAGTGAGTCAATGCCCATAGACTCCCATGTTAAAATGTTCAACTTTACAACAGAAATAAACATGTTTACAGCCTGGTACAAAAACAGTTCTGGTCTCTAGAGCTGATTTCCTCCTTCATGTCAACTGTTTATATAATTCACCTGTTTACATTTTATTAAGGCTTAAAGTTATGTATAATTGAGGGCGTGGCCTCTTTGAGTGACAGGTGGGTGAGCATGTGCTTGTTACAAACTGGCATCCACCAAAGACTCAGCTCCACACACGCTCCACCTCTTTGCCCATTTTTGGGACAAGCTGGGAGTTAGAGGCAGAGTCAGTCACTGCCAAGATAGCAATGGTGGGGAAGCTCACTCTGAGCTTCAAAATCACTCTTCAGGAACCTGTGGGTGACATCACAGAGGCTACATCTATCTTAATTTACAGTCTATAATCTCACACCATTATACCAGCAATCACAGGTGATAAATGCTTAACTAACTTCAGGAGTGTTTCCAACTATATTCAAAGAGGCCTAGGTAACACCTCTGCTCAAAAATCCTTCACTTGACCCTGATCAAGTCGAGAACTATCACCCGATTTCGTTACTTCCATTCTGATCTACAGTAAGTGTATCAAGAGGGGGGGTTGCAAGCACTTCTCAGAATTCCTCTCACGGAAAGTCCTTCTTGATCCAAATCAGTCGGGTTTTAAGAGCAGGTACTCCACTGAAATGATTCTGTTTGTGACAGATGCCCTGAGGGCAGCTAGAGCTGAAGCTCAGTCCTCAGTTCTTATCTTGCTGGACCTCTCAGCAGCTTTTGATACAGTGAATCACCACATCCTGCTATCTGTACTCTCTGATATGAGTCTTCTTGGTGTGAGTTCTATCTCACTGGGCACTCCTTCAATGTCTCATGGCAAGGAAAAACATCCTTATCCCATCCCCTCCCCACAGGGGTGCCCCAAGGATCAGTAGTGGGCCCCTTCTGTTTGCAACATATACCACCTCCTGGGGTCAAATTATCTGCTTGTACGGCTTCTCATGTTACTTCTACACAGACGACAAGCAACTATACCTGTCGCTCCCGCTGGACAACCCCACAGTTTCTGCACTGGTCTCTTCTTGCAATCTAATGTATTAATTGGAGGTGTATTATATGTTGATACCAAAGAGTCGACTAAAAGTGCGTTAGGTTTAAAAAATGTTTTAATCATTTCACATCAAAGTATAACTTATTGATATACTAGGTTTTTCATACACTTATATACAAAACTTTCTTTAACACCACTGACAGGAAGTAGTAACATATAAAACATAAATAAATGTGCACTGTACAACTTGCTTTGTCGTATGATAATATTGACTAGCTTGCTGATACAGGACTTTACAGTACAAACACAAGTAGGGTCATATTTATTTAAATATGAATGTAAAACAAATTCATTGTGATTAAACTATCAAAACTAGATACCTTTACATAGCAGTTTAGCTGGAGTCCCTCAGCCAGCAGCAGTATGCAGCGTGGCATTGAGTCCAGTGATGGAAACAGCCGGGACAGGGGAGATGAGGCCAAGGTGCTGCTGAGAAGACAGAGGGGTCAGTTATGTCTCAGAAAATTCAAGTCACATCATTCCCATAATCATGTAGCAGAAACACACCAGTGACATCATGGGTTACACAGCAATTAACCTTTATTAATTTATGAATTACTGTCATAAGGATAATGATCATTTTGCATTGATCTGGCCAACTGTCCTACTTCTGATTCTGTCACTATGGAATCGGACCAGATACCCCCTGCACCCTAGCATCTGTTGCTGCTACTCATGCCTCACATGCACAATCTCTCTGTACCTGAACTACATGATATGACGTGAGCTTGTACACAACTACCACAGCTAACACAAGATTAGCTAACTGTAGGTAACTGTAGGTAAGCAAGCCTGGCACAGCACACTCACCTGGAGATGGCAATGATGAACCTGATGCTGAATCACGACTGTTGCGTTAAATAAAGTGGCTCCACCTCAGGGTTGGATTTGAAAAATTTTGTACAATATATTGATGATGTATATAATACACAGTTTAGACGCACCTTCTAAATCAATGTTTTTTCTTTATTTTGATTATTTCCTCATGAGAGCCAGTTTGATCAGAACATTTGATGGTTTTTGCAACTGCACTTGAAGATACATTCAACTTTCTTGCGATTTTCCAGATTGACTGACCTCCATGTCTTAGAGGAATGATGGACTGTTATATCTCTTTACTTGGTTGAGCAATTCTTGACATAATATGGAATAGTACAGTTGTGCAATAGAGCTATTTACTGCATACCAACACTACCATGACACAACACAAATGATGGTCTCAAACACATTAAGAAAGCAAGAAACTCCACTGATTAACTTTTGACGAGGCACAGCTGTTAGTTGAAAACCGTTTCATTTGAATATCTCATGCTTGTTAAGATAACGCCAATACTGTGCAAAGTTGTCATCAAAGTAAATGCTGACTGCTTTGACGGATCTAAATTATGAAATATTTTGTTTTAGTTTTCTACACTTTTTGTTTACTACATAATTCCATACGTGTTATTTTATAGCTCTGATGTCTTCAGTTCTAGAATGTAGAAAATAGTCAAAATAAAGAAAAGCCTATGAATGAGTAGCTGTGTCCAAACCTTTGACTGATATTGTATACAATATCCACTTTGACTCCATGTTTGGCACTCACACTATACATACAGTATATCTTTGTGATTTGAGTTTTTCATTAGTTTCTGGTTTTCATAATACTAGATAATAGCTCATAATACTTCCAAAACCCCCATATTTCATACTTTGGCATCACCACCTTTTTTTTTAAACATATCATTTTCCTGTCTGAATAAACTGAACAGAAAAATCCTTGATAGCAGAGCACTCCTGATTCTTCATTCTTCACAAATACATTAGATTCACAGCAGACATTTTGCCTTGTCATGGCAAGAAAAGCACAGGTGCAGCTAATAATGATGATGGCTCCGTTGTAGCAATTACTGCTATGTGGTAATTAATACAGTTAGTTACACTCAATTTGTCAAGTCAAAATGCCTAGGGTAATAATCAATTTTTGTTAACCCCATATTTTTTCCTCTGATCTATCTATCTATCTATCTATCTATCTATCTAACTATCTATCTATCTATCTATCTATCTATTGGTTGCAAGTAATGCAAACTAGGAGTAAAGGTAATATGCCTGCTTCAAACAGACATAATAAAATCTTCCTATGAAGCCAGAATATTCATGTATGTATGTAAGCAAATCAAATCTGAGATCGAAGCTGGAATATTTTCTCACTGGAACAATTTCACTGAGGTAGCTCACATTGCCTTAGGCTTTCCAGCAGCCATCCATGAGAGACAAGTAACAGAAGCTGCCACTGCTAAATGAAAAGTGAAAAGTAAAAAAAAAAGAAAAAAGTTTCACCCTTTATATCAAGAGTCCGGTCTGGTCTGTGAAGTGAGCAGCTGCTGGAAAAATCTCCATAAATTCCAGAGTTAGTATCTACTGTAACATAAGGTCGAAATTTAAACCGGTTGCCATCTTTAACAAACAACACTGTTCCCATATTACCTCCTGCTGCTTTCTGTTCAACATCCAAACTCACTAATTTCATATGACCAATTGTTTCTGTGTGTGTGTGTGTGTGTGTGTGTGTGTGTGTGTGTGTGTGTGTGTGTGTGTGTGTGTGTGTGTGTGTGTGTGCGTGTGTGTGTGTGTGTGTGTGTGTGTGTGTGTGTGTGTGTGTGTGTGTGTGTGCGTGCGTGTGTGTGTGTATGTGCGTGTGTATTGTGTATACACCGAAGTTTGTGTGGGCTGTATATCCGCTACATGCTTTTACTGTAAGTACAGTACCTGCGCGCTCGTGTCTACACCAGGGGGTCCAACATATAGCATTTTTGCCTGGGTCACCACAAAGTCACATCACTTCCATTTAAACACCTGCAGATCTGTGAGGTGAACATGCAGTGGTTGGACATGCTGGGTCACATGACCACTCCAATTTTGCCCCACCTTCTTTCTCCTTGGCCCTCTTGGTAAAGCTCTCCTTCCTCCTACTGTTATGGGTGGGTGGAAGTGAGCTGATGGATGGGGAGCGACAGCATGTGACCCACAACTCAACTCTATAATGTGTAGCAAATTCACCCATGGGGGCTTCCTATCAGCCCCACAGCGAGCCAAAACTCCTTGTGCATATACACACACACACTCAATCACACCAGCCTGTTCATGTGACATGGCAACTTTGTGCTGCTGTTCTAGGAGCACTGTCAATCTGAATATCGAGCCCCACCATGCTTTCAAATAAATGACACATTCTGTAAAGACGGATTCAGGAGACTCCCACCTGTACTTCCCTTTTGTAAATTTATTTTACAGTTCTCTAATTAACAATAACATTGTTAAGCCTGATCTTAACGGATTCCTAATGTCTAAGTTCATTAGGCCACATTTCTGTTACCTCTGCCGGCCTTACACCCAGCGACTGTTCCCTGTCACAGACATTTCCAGTGTCAGAATAAAAACATAAAAGTTTTGCTGGAGTTGTGGCGGGCTCAGATCGTCCTGATCGTTTTCTGTAAGGTGATTTTTCAAGCTGTCTTTTTTTTTAATCTTGACTTAATTAGTTAAACATGTTTAACATTTCCAGCACCTAACAGGAAGCAGCAAACTGAGTTGGTAGTGAGCATGGAGGCGTTGGTGTAAGGCTGACATTAAAAACATGAGGGAGGCAAGGGTCTTTGGACACGAGGAAAATGATTTTAAGATAAAACAGGAAATCATGAATACACATTTTAGGGGCAATTCATGATAATTATAGTGTTGAGTTACTACTTTTATATAATAATAATAATAATAATAATAATAATAATAATAATTATTATTATTATTATTATTTATAATAATAATAATAGAGAATTTCAAAGAAGCAATACATATGTATATAATATATATATATATATATATATATATATGTATATATCAATATTAAAAAAAAAATTCTTACTGCAAAGGAAGCATGACCATGATGGCAAATAATCTCAATGGATAATAGTGACCCTGTCTTTACTATGTCTTCTAGTGTGGTGGGTATATCACTTTGTTTGTCAGTGTTTTTGATTAATCCTTAAATGTTTGCCTCAGGTTTTTTTATGTTTAATGCGAAAATGCTAATTTTGCATGTTTGTTGACATTGATGTATTATCATAGTAACATGATGGTACAGTGCTGGTATATCACGTACACTACAGAGCACTTGCATGTAATGCTAATCAAGACCACGTTACAATAACCACCAGACAGAGGTGTGATCACTTTGCTTACTCACTTGTGTTTGTATAGTGCCAGTAACTGAGCAGTTACAGTATTATACAGTATAATAGGCATATGAACATCAAATATAATGGCTGTTGCAAGACATGAATAAAAATAAAAACAAACACACATTTTTGGCATTAAGAAGTAGAAACAAATAAATACTCAGCTGGTTATTGTTCATATTGTTTGTTCCGATAGATTTACATCAGTCATTGTAATCAGTATTAATGGACAAATATAATAATAATAATAATAATAATAATAATAATAATAATAATAATACAATTTAATGCTTTAAAACAGAGAAAATCTCTTGAACCATGGCTTTGTACCAAAAAATACAACTAGAGAGCCGAGCTGCACTTTGAGATATGAGCAGATACAATGTTCAGATTTGAAACAACACTGTAATTCAACAAAGTAGTCACACACAGGTTTATCTTTCAGCTTCATGCACTAATACCACACTCAAGGGGTGGATATTTCATTTCACTGTTGGAGACTGTCAAGAGCAGTTCCTGAAGGGGACACCAAAAGTACTGTGGTATCAATGGCAGAAATTGCATTTCACTGTGGGTGGCAACAGAACAACTGTTGTTATACAAGTCTAAATAAGAGAGGGGCTCTTTATTTCATAGCACTGATAAACAAAAGCTCAACAAATTTACCTGAGACTCTGCCTCTGTCTGTCTGTCCCCCCCACAACACGCCTAATAACACTGTTATGAAACATTTCCATAAGCACTTTAATCCTTTTTATAAAGGTTTTATCAGATTGGCTTTTATTATTACTGGAGCGTCTCTACTTACTTGGCATTTCGCTGCACTGACAAATGATCAGATGTATGATTTTTAACCAACCTGGCTGGCTGACAAATACACACACACACACACACACACACACACAGCATGCAGGTTATTTACAGTAGGTCTATAGAAGTAGAGAAGCAACACCCATTTATTGAACTAAAGCTAATATATGCCTAATAAGATTTTGTTTTCCTGAAGAAGCAAATCTCTAATGTTTTGCTGTCAGGGTGTAAAAGTGGAGAACGCTTTGAAGCCTGCCAGAGACATATTTAATATTTTATTTTTATGCATTAACTCTGTTTATTTCCAAATTTGCAAACTAAATTATGTCATGGCAGCTGTTTTACATGCAGTAAGAAAAAAAAGAATATACTTAGAGCATAATTACATTGGGTAAATTCATCTTACGTATGATATCATAGAAATATTACTGTTACCATCTACAAAATATTAAGTATTTTAGTATGAAAAGCAAGTATCCTATATTATAAATACACGTCTGGCATTTGTAAAAAACCAAAATGTTTGAAAATACAATGATGATTTTAATTGTGGATAGATCTCCTGCCTCCTGCCCTGTACCAGTATGGCAGCCATGTTAATGCAGCAAACTGAATGTTCTTTCTAAATGCGTTTTACTGATGAGTGGTAGAAGAAAAAGAAACGTCTGACACAGACGTTGTCTCAAGTTAACCTTTGCAAAGTAGCTACTTACTAGAGGTCAGACACCTCTGACACACTGGTACTGAGGGCTAATGTGTGTGGGGGTCTGGGGATGGTATGCAGTGGATCAGACCACTGTGAGGCATATGGGAGGGGGGGGCACAATCTTTTAAAACTTAAAAACACATTGTTTTGCAATCATAATCAGTACAAGTGTTTTAAATGCATATTATTATATTATTTTTAATTCTATACTTATGTTTACAATGATATATTGATAGTCAGTCTCTCCCAGGAAGGGGGTCAAGCCTCCCCTGACCCACCCGTACTTTCCGCCCATGACTATACTTCCAATAACTTCAGTGTATTAGGCATTACAGCCCCGAGCAGCAGATTCTTCCTCTAAACGTTACATGTTGTTCCACAGATTGTCAGCACACTGTCGGCCACTGGGCCTTGGAAAAAATTTGACCTAAAATGTTTTATCCTCTAAAAACAAATAGTCATTTGAATCACGTACTGTATAAAGAAAATTAAAAAAAATTAAAATTACGTGAAATTTTAATGAATAGATTAATTTCATATCATAAACTTAAAAACAAGAAATAACTTCTTGCATTTATGCACATTTAAAAGTTACCTTTTTAAAGACGATAGTGATATTACAGTAATGTTCATAAATTACAACTTTTTTTGTTTTGTTTTTTTGCTTCTTGTGATGGGTTAACAATATCTAGCCTGTAATATTATATTGTGAAGGACAATTCTTGACTTTTAACACTTTAAAATCCTGAATCTTTTTTTTTCTATTATTTATTTAATTCATTTAATCTATGAGATAATTGCAATTTCACAGGATTTTCCCTATTATTCAATTATTTATTTGTTATTCCTCATAAGTCACTTTGGATAACTCTGCCAAATGAGTTAATGTAAATGTCAAAGTCATTGTTGGCGTGTATGTGAGATGCTGCAAATAATCGCTGTAATAAAATTAATGATTGGGCGATTTGGAAATTAACTTTTGTTTTCCTACCACACACTTTGTGAATAAGGAGTAATGTGATTTCTCTCCAAACAAACTAACCACAGCTCGGCAACATATCAGAGTCAGACTGATATTCAGAGTATTTTTTTACAGTCCACTCTCGGCTCTGTGTAAACTTTTGGTCATTAGTTTGCTGCTTTAGGCACATCGCTCAAATCTGTATATAAGTATCTGACAACTCAGGAGGGATTCCCACATTTTTCCCAACAAACTCCTGTCATTCAGAAGTCTTTGATGCTGTGCGGATTATGTAAAGAGTTGACTTTGAAAACTCAGAAAGCGAGGATCACAAATCCATTTCTTGATTTGTGCTTAAACAAAACCTAAAATGTCCTTTTTGCCCCTATTAAAAAAATAAATAAAAAGATCGGCTTTGGAGGGAACAAATACAGATACACTCTCCTCAGCTATTCCTGAACCATAAAAACAGATTTCTATGTTTCATTGCTTGAATTATATTAGAAAATCCATCCCCCTCTTTCACATATCTCATTTGATAAATTACTAGCAAAGCCTTAGAAAAAGTCAAATCAATATGACGCACCACCAAAGTCAAGCACATTCTGAGCAGTACATCTTTCTTTTTTTGTCCTCTGCTCCTGAATTTATCAAATGCATGTTTACAGTATGCAATATAAATAAAATTCACCCTAAGTGGTTGTGCCAGGTCATGGATGCCGGCGCACTCGTTTGGCTCTGGACGGCCTTAATTCCTTCTGTCAGGCAGTAATCAGGTCTGTTTCACATAACGGGCCATTAGTTTAAAGAGCAAATCTGCTTTGGGCGCTGCTGACAATGGACAATGTGTGTATGTGTGTGTGTGCTGCAGGAGAGGAGGAGGAGGAGGAGGAGGAGGGAGGAGGAGGGGTGGTGGCCTGGGTGGGCTGGGGGTGTCTCTGTATGCCAAACCTGACCTGGCAGCGGCTAGGATAGAGGGAGGGAGAGGAGATGTGGAAATAGCGAAAGAGTTATAGAGGAAAAGAAAGAGGGATAGACGTTGTAAGGATGGCACAGCCGCACTCATCGGATCCACTTGAGGAAAATGAGGCTGACAGGTCAGAGTGTGCCCTGAAGATGTTTCCATTTTAGCTCCATTCAAAACTGTAATCACTGCCCTCTGCATGACCCCCCTCCTCTTTACCACACTGAGAAAAAACTCAAAGATACAAACCTTAAAAAGGAAGTGGCTTGTATTTTTCGTCGCCCCAGGTGGCCATGGACTTCAAACCATCTCGTGCATGTCATCCTCTGCGCTGTCTGAGACCTATTCTGCCCAACTCCGGGGTTTGTTTCAAAATGAAGTGTATGCAGGAGACAAGTGCTGACAAGAAGATGACAACTCTACAACTGTCACCTACCAGCCCGGCGGAGCCCGTGGAGTTGCCACCATCTTGTTAGAGCCGCCCCCTCGCCACCACAGTCCGGCGAGCACGTAATTGGAAACACGGTGGGGCAAAAGTCACAAAAATACCTAACATTGCAGTTTCACAGAGCCTGAGTGAAAGTTAATTCTCTCAAGTGAGAAGGGCAGCTCTGTGAGAGGCAGTATTTTCTGTCCGTCCATGTCTGGCAGAGAGAGGAGGGGTTAGGCCAAACACCACTCCTTACCCTAATAGCTTAAGACACAGCCAGCATTTGCTTTCATCTCTCAGGGGGAGCACTGACACAAACAATTTTCGTTCCGTTCTGGCCCCCCTCCATTTTGCAGATCCACACATGTACGCTTCACTTTTTGATTCATTTTCTCCCGTGGAGCCAGAAAACAAGTGAGAATAAGATAAATGCATTAAAAATAAGTAACGCTGTTAAGAGGTGGGTCCTATATCACAGCTCGTCTCAGGCTCAGTGATAAACGATGCTGATGAGGGCACCGCACTCCTTAATAAGGCAGCTCATTAATGCTAAAACTACATTGTTTAGTTTGAACATATAATTGGAAACACAATATTTATCAAAAGGCTGATTTAGTGAGCAAAGCTGTGTAACTAAGGGTGAAATTGTTTCAAATAGGTAATTATTGTCACATTATGTAAAAAAATAATGAGTGGGTTTTGTCTGTTTCTGGACCAGTTTCTTTTTTTTTTTCAGCTCGAACATCAGCAATATGTGCTCGACGAGGCACGTTTCCTCCAGAGTGGCTGGGATGTGGCCCACGCCTCGAGGGCGAACTGCACTTTCCGGAAGCTCCTTTTCCTCATCCTGCCCCCCACCCTACTCCCACCCCTCTCCCCCGTAGTCCTCCACCCCATCAGGCTCAGTCACAGCAAGGCCCCCCCCCCCACCCATCTCTCCCCCTCCTTCTGAACCAGCGACATGGCATTTGCACTGCTGAGGAGAATGTGAGCTAATGAAAGTGTAAAGCCTGTGTTCACTAGAGTATAAAATTCACATTTGGCCAAGACCGGCTGTGCAATCTGATATTATGAGCCCAGCCGCAGAGAGAGAGCGAGGGCTTGAAATAGCACTCAAAAAAGGGAAAAGAAAGGCAAACACAGGAGAGGGACACACAGGCAAAGTGTGTTTTTGTTACATGATTTTTATGCCATCGACAGCAGGACTAGATTTTCTTTATTCATATATTCACCTTTCATGGCGGAAGAGTTAAAGCCTCGCGGAGAAAATGCCCGCCATCCTGTAACGGTGTGGAGTCACAGTCACAGTCCTGACAGAAACCTCATCCAGACGGCTCAGTCTTTGTTTAAAAAAGAAAGAAGAGACGCGAGAGATGAGTGAGACACAAGGTACCGTACGCCGCCATCTTGTTTCTTGTGTATACGGAGCAGCCGCTTGCCCTTATTAAATGGAGGTTTGCTGTGACAGAAATGAGGTCAAAGTTGGCGTAAAGACGTGACGCAAACGGCCATGAAAAAAAAAGAAAAGAGGGGGAAAAAGTATAAGCCTCTTTCTGTGCAGACAGCAGCGTGGATGGAGAGATTTCAGTAGATTTAGAAAATAAAAGAAATCTAATTAGATCTAACAGCTCCTCCCACAGTAAAGATAAATTATCTGGTGTGCTCTTCGTAGAGTCATCTATTATCATCTCCTCACTCTACAGCACAGTTCACCTTATTGTTTCTGAAGCAGCTTTTTTCAAAAGTGAAATAAAACTGAAGTTAAGCAGCAAAAACAATGCACAAGTCAGGACCCTGAAATGGAATAAGAGTGGGATAAGTTATTGGCAGAGAGCGTGGGTCTTTTGTTGCAACAGTAGTTCCACTTCATCCAGGTCAAAAGTTCAGGCACATTAAGACCGGTTGACCTATTTTCTCCACTGAAACTTGGGAATCCAGCTTTCTTCAGTTTGTCCTCTAGCCTCTGTCCATTCACATTAATCACTGATGTTTTTTTTTTGTTTTTTTCCAGTAGAGAAAAACTCATTTCATTTCACTGATGTAAAGAAGCTGATAGAATCATTTAATGCACATTATTCATTCTATAGTTATGACTTGTACTCTTGTTAATGACACGAATATTGAATATATAATAGTAATGATATAATAGTATTATAATATTACTATACCTATATATCTTTACTAACTACTGTTGTTTTGGATCACTACTCCCTCTGCTGCCTCTATATCCTTGACTACCATTAGTTTGGTAATGCAACTGATCATACTACAATTACTATTACCACTATCGCCATTTTACCCTTATTTACCTCCATGCATGTCTTTCGTTTTTGTCTTTGCTGCTAGTGACATGCATTTTTTTACATACGCTTTGCTCACTCTGTGTATAGTATCATTTTCCATGCATGTTTAAATGAATACCTGATTATGTATCATAATGTTTAGTTTAGTTCATATTTTAGTAGCATAATGCTGAAATATCAGTAGATCTCATTTCTTCTGTGTTGTGGGTTTTAATTAATAGCCAGTAATGATGTCTTGTATGATCTGCTGACTAATGTTAATATTCTGTTTTTATTGTTGTTCTGCATCCGTACGAACTGTTTCAATAATGTGACTATGAAACATCTGGAAACATTACAGATGTTTCATACAATTGTCATGTTAAAAACAGGTATTTTAGCTAACTATCACATTTGCAGTGATGTTTAATAACCCAGCAGATAAATAAAAGCTACCGTTTTTAATGCAGTGTATATCTATCCTCTACTAATACGCCACACTTACTATTTGCATTGGTAACACCAGCCTTTAGTGGTGGAAAGTACATTCAGGTACATTCTCGTTCTCACGTTCTCTTGAGTATTACCATTATGTTACTACTAGTTTTTATTACTTTTTTAACAGGCAAATGTACTTTTCATAATATAGAGTCACTTTACAAAATATAATGCACTGTACAGATTATACAAAGCAGAATCTCTAAATAAGCTCCAACATTAAGGTATTTTTTACATGTAAATGCATCAGTAATAATAATAAAAATCATATCATTTACAATATAATATTGTAAAACTGAAAGGAGCCATTTTCTAACAGTATTAGTATTTTTACTTTTAATACTTCAATTAGTTTGCTGATTAAAGGTCTGTACTTTATTCAAGAACGGACAAAACTTTAATAATAAATTGGGTGTTTGTGAATGAGATGGATGAGAGGATGTTTTCAACTGTTTTCACTCTTCATTCTTGTTTTGTGGTATTGTGAGGGACTGTGAATAAATAGCGGTATTGTTCCTTTGAAGTAAAGGGTGTGAGTACTTCCTTGACTGCTGCTGGCCTCCTTGTTAATTGTATGTACAGCATTATCAAGTTTAATTGTAAAAATCTCTGCGGTACTTTTCACATTATAGAAACCTTTAACATTACCGAACCCTTCACCTACGAGTACAGACGCTGACTCACTGACATTGAGCTGATCGTGGGAGAAGCATGCATGGTCGTTTCAATTTCACCATTATATCAGGCTGATATCATGATGATTCATCATTAGTCACCGTCATCAGCTGCGACCACAGTCCTTTGTTGTAATCGTTTGCTCGCAGGATGAGAGGCTGATAAAAGACGGGGTCAAAAGTCACGGAGGCACGACGGTTGTTTTTCTACAGCGGAGTAGGATCTGTGTGTGGGGTGAGCCGGTGAAGCATCCTGAAGAGCCAAGCTGGCAATTATCATCAGGCAGGAGCAGAAATTACAGCCATACCTATATGATTGCACACTATCGCGTTTCAGCAGGGCCGGGTTCATACAGCCTGGAAAATACTACTCGCCCTTGGTCTGGAGCCTTTCTTTATTGTACAAAGTGTATTATATTCTACTTACACACACTCAACTGTGCATACGATACAGGACAGGAGGATCTGAGAGGCAGCGCTATTTTACCAAGTTCAGTCAGGGTGTATGTAGGCCAGTATGTGCCAGAAAGTGCAGTGGCCCTTCAGCTATAAGCCATATTATTATGGGCATGCCTCGCTCACTCTCTCGCTCTCTCTCTCTCTCTCTCTCTCTCTCTCTGAGGTTTTCTGTACAACCAGGTAAAGTTGTGTTGTGAGAGTTGTGAGCAGTCATTCCAGACATTTGGCCTCATTCGTTCAGCGCTCAGCTCATATTAACATAAGGTGAACTAGACTACATAACATGATTGAGACAAATGATATAATGTGATGGTGAATTGTGGGAAAAGAGGCTGATGAAAAACATGTGTTAAAATAAATGTTCACATGCAACCATGTGAAGTTCACTAATTTAAATATATTGAAAATTATAAGTAACATTGTAAGTTGAATTAAATATTAGCTGTCTTTTTTACATTAGGCAAATTTTAACAATAACAAATACTAATTAATTAAATAATTAAAGTATTTTGATTTTGATTTTGATTATAGCAAGATATTAATCATGTCTCGCCATTCATTTAAAAAAATCAGTTTACAATTACTTTCAGTAATTAGGAACATATTTGTCATCTTTGATTATATTTTGCATTGCTTACACATGGATTATATTCCATTTAACAATGATAATAATATCATAAATTAAATGAACACATAATGGTCATCTGTATTTTACAATAGACCTATATATATTTATTTAGTTTTATTTTATTTATTTATTTATTTTTAAATCTTTGGTCACCCTTATAGTTTGATTTGTCAAATTAAAAAAGCAGGGTATCCTGGGAGATTTTTTTTGTGGGAAATATGTTTTATAAAATATATTTTTATATATTTGTATTGTTGTTTATGGAAGCCATATGAAACTGCAAAGTAGAATTCTGCTTTTAATCAGTTCAATATCAAAATCATACCATGCACGATATGCTGATATTTTTAGTGTAATTATATTTCTCTTATATGATTATTGATTTCACAATGAACTACTATAGTATTTTCTTATTTATTATTATATTTCTCTTACCTTTATATTATTATTATTATATTTATTTATCTTTGATAAACAGTCACAGTTTTTCACATCTTTTTTTTTTTTAATTTGCATTTTTACTCTTCTTTTTCCTCCTTGTAAACACAATGCATGGAATGTAAGAATATAGCATTCAAGAGGCTGAATTGAGATTTCATTTTTGTCCTGTGTAAGTGTAATTCATGTAGCTAACATGCTTTCCACTTGAATGTCACCTTACATTAAACATTTATCTTCATGATGAAAGTAAAACATTTTCAAATGGAAAAAAGAGACATATTTCTGCTTTTTCCCTCTGAGTGGAGATGTTCTGAGTGTGTCTTGTCCTTCGGTGTTTGAGTGAGTGAGAGCGGCTGGTCGCTGAGAGGTCACTCAGGGAGAGAGAGAAAGACTCAGAGAAAGAGAGAAGTTATGTTCGACAGAAATAGTGAGAAATGGAGGGGACACTGGAAATCACACTCAGATGCACACAAATCAACCTCACCTCTTGATGTATTTTCGTAACATTGCAGCGGTGACGCTTTGGAGACGGTTGAAAGGGGCTGTGTGGAAAGAGGTAATGCACTTTCACAGTGCCATGTGTATATGGCATTTCAGCCGGCAATTGCCAGAGAGCTGCTCTGCCCATTTCCATCACAGCTCTAAGTCCACACTTCAATCACAGGGCTGGAGTAGTATTTTCTCTGACACGGTGCCCCCCGGTGCTTTTCCATGTCCTGGCCTCTTACGAAGAAAAGTTCACACTTTATACCAATGACAGCCTCGGGCTCTTAACCTTGTTCAGAGGAGAGATTCAACAGGTGAACACCTTGGACTCCTTTAATTTGCATTTGGTATTCATTTTTCTACCCCAGTGAGGAGATAGTGAGGTTTCAGAGAAGAACTGAGCTGAAATTATGTGGAATGTAGTGTGGAAAAACTGAACAGCCACAGTTTCCATCCAGTCAATATACATATTCAGTGGGTTGTTACTTTGTCCTAATGCATTTAGGAAGACAATTTTTTAAAAATTCATGTTATGTAAAGTCAGTAAATTAAGTTGAGCTTAATTTCATACAAGTGTATACTATTCTGCATATGTTGGTCATCAGTACAAAAAAAATAAAGAAATAATACAAAATAAAGTGACATGTTTAAAACGAATTGCTTACATTTGTCAATGATACAAATTTACAAATCGTCTACTTTCATTTTCATCAGATCAAAATTTCTTAAATTATACTGCTTAAATTAGAATGATTAAATGTTTTTTTTACTTTTTATAGTGAAAACACAAACTGATACCAAACTTAAACTCTTGCTATAATTTAACTCCAATCAGGTTATAATTACATTTTTTAAATTTAATATTTCAAAAGGCTATGTTTACAATTACATTTTGTTTTTTGTAAAAAGTTTACAATATTAAATAAATTGTCACCATATAAAGAGTTGAACTGTATAGATTTACATTCTGTCAAAACTAAGTTTTATTGTAAAAGAAAAGGAAAGAAAAATAGTATAAAATTTAATGTTTTGTTTTGACAAAAAAAACCTTAAACAAACATAAAATCTTTTATGATTCAACTCATGTGCTGTAATTCAAATTTACATTAAATTAAATTTCTACATATGAAGAGTTGAACTGTTTGAATTTAATATTTGAAGATTTTCATAATTAAGTTTAATTGTGGGGAAAAAAAGCTTTTACAAACGTATGAATTCTATTTTAGTTAAAATTTAAAATACATTAATACATGAGACTTACATGAGATAAATGAGAAATGATTTGCATCATGAATTTTAGCTGTTTCAACCACAGATAAGTAGAAAAATTGTTCCTGGCATAAAATCATGACCTAGATTCAAACTTGTTTTTATCAAAGCAAATATGTCAAAATTTCAGGTATTTCATGTTAAGCATGCAGCGCAGACACCCCATGTCACGGATTAACGATGACAGGGTCAATTAGTCTGACTGATAGTATGACTGGATGTGTGGCCTTGCTGGAGGTATACGCTGCAGCGCGTGGGTTCAGCTAGCGGTCTCCCATCGGTGCCCAGTTTGTACGGTAGACGGCACACTCGCTCCACATTAGATCAGCAGAGGCCTAATGGCTGCTCTTGGATGTGACACAACTGTGGCAGTGTGTGGGCTGTGCAGACGCGCTGACCGAGCACTCACCTCTCTCTAAACACTTTATTTATTTATTTCCGCTCTTGGATTAAAGCGCTTTTGTGGAGCTAACCTACATAACAGCTTGGTGCTGTGGTAAAGCTCGGCGACCAGGCTCCTTGATACAGATATGATGAGGGTGCTTAGAAATGAAGACAATAGATGCTCAATCAGTCCCATTGGCCCAGATCATTACTGAAATATCACACAGACCCTTGATTGAGCTGTATTGAGTTTAGCCACTGAAGCACATTATGCTATATTGAATAACTTGGTGGCTTAATCAAAACGAAATTTTTTCCATATCATAAGCTGGGACTGCCAGAAACAGAAATGATCATCCTCCTGGTTTGTTTATATTAAGTGGTCAACCAGGTTGTTGTTTGTTGACTACACTTTAACCCTTTCCTTCCTTCCCTTTGCACTTGAATGTGCTAAAAGACCTAACCCATTGAACATGCTCATGTTTTTTTGGTAACAGTGAACTGTACGTATCTGTTTCAAGGTTACCTAACGACAGTGGTAATGCACCAAACAAGCTGTTTGCTAACCACCAAAACACAAGATTTACAGCACCTGGCCTTTGTCCTGTGTTGGTGGTGGGTCAGATCATGGGCCTGAGTACCACTGTTGGCGGCGGCAACTCTGGATGTGCGCCGGGCCCCCAGCTACGGTGCTCGTTGGGTCGCATGGGCCCCTGGCGGGTCGCCTCGGCTGGCACCTGACAGCTGACTTAGAACTGGCGCAAACCAGGGGAATCTCACTGTTTAATTAAAACAAAGCTGCCTGTGATTCTATAATAGTGCACAGTAATTCATTTAGATGGGGAAGCGACGGTGACTCGGGGCTCAGATGGATGAGTTGGAGGAGGTTCTATTGAAAAATAATATCTCAGAGCAGCTCATTAAAAAAGAAAAAAAAAGAAGAAGAAATGAACTGGTTCATTTTTTTTTGACTGTGAACTTAGTTCAAAATTCAAAAATTGTGAACTATGAATGAACTAGTTCATTGTAATGTCAGTGAACTGAACCTTGAGCTACTTGAACTTGCACAACACTGTGACCATCAGTAATTCATGAGGTCATAATGCCTGCAGAGGTAGTGGTGTGTTTTGACAATTTAACATCGCCTACATATGCAGTACTTGTGTGAGTTTAAGTGTCGGTACGCTCGTAATGTCTGTAGTGTGGGCATCATTCATAGATTCATATATGTAGTAAGAAGCAGTGCCTTTTGGGTGTGTGTGAAAATGTCTTGTGTCTGTGCTTGAAATCAGTTTGAATTGATTGCAAAATCAATGCCTGCACACGTTTCTTCTACAATTACAATTTGTAAAATTGTAAAATATTATTTTGTAATTTTGTAGCATTTTAATTTGATATTTTGAGCTTAATAAAGTATAAAGTAATAAAGTGTTGCCGTCTGGAATTGTTCTGAATGCCACAGTTTTGATTCGTTCATTCCTTCTTGGTTTATAGCAGCCTTGTTTAGGATGGGGAGGTCTGTGAGGTCTAACTGTGTGAATATCTAATGGTTTATGTGAGTAGAAATACAGTATATGTGTGTGTGGATGACTGTACACTTATGTTACCTACATAAGTGCAGAAATATCAGATGGTGGTTATGCAGCATTGTATGTGTAGCACCCAAGTTGCTCCTAAAATTTTTTCTTCTCCTTCAAATATTTTATTAATGTGCATTTTCCATTTATTTCAAATGTATATCCTGTGTATACATATCCTATATTCCTGCTCAAGCAAGATTGCATTATCTTTTAAATGACTTGTTTAAAGTCATTTTATAGACTGACTTACTTTAATCACTAATGTGTGCTTTTATATCTCTTATCATGTTATATACTGTATATACGAAGCCCCTTTGTTAGACTCAGCTTTAAAATGTGAGTGCTGCACTACGACATCTGACAGCTACATTATGACAGGTGAGTTTGTAAAATGGACACATAACATATCACTGGATGATAAAATATGTTGCATTGTTATAAAAGAAACCACCAGTACACAGTATAATGTGGTGAAAATTACCTCAAAAAGTTACTTACACATTGATTCATCATAAATATTTACTTTTATACTAAACCATGTGCTAATATGACACAAATTGTTGTTCGTTACTTTTCATACTCTGTACTTTTACTAAGATTTTTCATGCAGGATTTTATTAAGCAATAAAAAAAAAATTATGCAAGTATTTTTAAATCATGTTATCACTACTTTTACTTAAATAAAATAAAGTTTAAATTATGGTATTCTTACTTTTACTTAAATAAAGTATCTTAATATTATATATGTATATATATATATATATATATATATATTCCTCCACTTTGGCCATCACTGCTATCACTACTATACTACTTGTATATACAGTACGACTTTCCCTTGTCATGGTGTATTTCTATTAACACACATGCACAGATGTATGCAGAGACACATATACAATAATGTACACACATGTTGCTCACTGAACTATGTATAAAGGAATATGTAAACGGAGCATAAAAGTGCTGAGAACACTCAGCTGATGGACAAACATCCTCTAAATTCAGGCAGACAGCTTTAAGTGAGAGAAAATCGGCCAGTAATGATATCATGAGAACACGTTGTGGCCTGGTTTAGTTATTGCTCTGCAATCCTTGCTTGACAACATGAAGGGGTGAAGGGTTCGCAGCCTGTTTCAGAGGGTGGGGCTGTGGCCTGCGAGGTATTACGCCTTTAATGCTCTCAGGGGAGATGAAGAACGTGCAAGGGGAAGCAGGACAGTTTTCACACGAGACAGACAAGGCACACGTCCTCTGTCCCTCTGCCACTTCACATGCTCCTACATCATGGAGGGGGAGGAAATTATTGTGGAAAGAAAATAGTCCCTCTGTGGGTAATCAGTAGCATCTAATGTAGGACTTTGTGTCCCGACTGATGGGCCTGATTTGAAGCGCAGGACTCACAACCCTGCTGATGGCAGCAGTGTCCCAGTCAAACACCACGAGCAAAAGCAGGGCAAACACAGATTACTCTGTTGGGGATTTCAGTAACTGGGTTTGTGTTTGCGGTGGCTCACGACAAGGGAAAAGTATTTTTATGAGATCAGGATTGGAGGAATGTAGTTCTCTATGTGTGTTTAAAGAGGCATAACCATCATGGGATGAAATAAATAGTAACGAAATAAGTGTAAAACACAAAGAAATCAGTGAAGCAGATAAGAAACGATTTGAAAGCCTCACGACAACCTTCATCTCCACTGGTCCTCCGCGGCAGCAGGATGAGTTCACGAGCGAAACAAACTTCGCCGTGGCTGACATTGTGCCGTCACATTCGGTACATCCTCCGCCGCAGCCGCCATTGTGAACTCCAGATGAACCCGCCTGTATCTGTGGGAGCTGGGCAGATCGGGCCATGTGATTGGACGAGGCCAGCGCTCCATATTTGGGAGATTACTGAAGCCAGGTTTGAGTTGCCATCGCTGCCCCCCACCTGTGAGAATAACCTAATCGCTCCACGGGCTTTTTAATTATCTCATAATATCTGTTGTGTCTCGCTGCCAGGGTCTGGGACATGAAAGGCCCAGAAACCAGGGGGATTCTGGGTAGACTTGTTTATAATTTTTTTTCTCCATTACTGTAAATTGTGTGTCACTTTGGGACAATAAATCATATGAAATACATTTAAAAAGTTTTGTGTAACTAGTTCTTCTTCTGCATCCAAGCTCAAACAAACTCTCAAAATCCCATACAAAAAAAGAAGAGATAAAATCATGCATAATAAATAGATTACAATAATCAGACACAAGTAGTAGTTTATACTCTGAATATTCAAATTTACTCATACCGGACCAATATAAATGCATTATAAATAAACAATAATTGTAAATATAATTGTAATAAACATTACAAATTGCAAATTACATAATCCAACCAATTTCACAAGATTGAATAAATTAATAAGTAATATTGAAATGTCTCTGGAGATTTTTTTTTCATTGTATTTAACAAAAAATGATAAGTTATTTCATGCTTTCTCATTACTATTTTCATAGACATATTTTTATTAAATTGTGGTTTACATATACATTTTAAAAATGTTAATTTAATTTAATTCAAATACAATTCAAGTTTACAAATTTATTTACTATTTGATGCAGGAAAATGTGATAGCAGTAAAGTAAATGAAGATTTAAAGAAAAGTCAAGATTTCTCAATTTAATTAAAATATGTAACATTTAATCAAACATTTGTTATATTTTACAATCAAATTATTGTAATTATAATTATTATTACATATACAGTAAATATGACTTTGATTTATAGTAAAAACCAAATAAATATATTATTATAATAATACATATAATATTATAGTATATGTATACTGTATAAAAATACTATTATATATTACAATATGATAGGAAGTCAATTTAAATAAATTTAATAAAATAATTTATAGTTATAAATCATATATACTCAAATTGACATAACACAAATTTAGATTTAAAAAGTAATACATTTTTGGTAATATATTTGGGTAGTCAAATAGATAGTGTAGTATTATGGGAATCATGGTGAAGAGAGCGATCCAGCGTGTACCTCTCCATAACACGCCCAAGTTATTCCAGGTCAGCGTGGCCTCTGATTCACCCCGTGTTTTATGGATTAAAACACAAACAACTTATCCTAAAAACCTCCTGACCTCGTGTCCAAATTAACAGACTCGTCAGGGTTCACTGGGAGGTGAGCGATGCCGATGCAGATTTCTGTGATAGTGCTGGCGACTGCGCCGGCGATGATGATGATGATGATGATGATGATGGTGGTGGTGGTGGTGGTGATGGTGACGCGGTGGAGGCGGAACAGTCGGGGTGGAGGCAGCAGCTCCCTCCTCATGCCACACTAACCCCTGCCTGAACTTGTGATGTGTCTGTCCCATGGGCCTTTTCCTCACCCCCAAACTGTCACATGCTTTTTGATCGTCAGTCCCACCAAGCTTTCGGCCCCCGCAGCTGTCCACCCTCCCCAACCACCATGTTTGCATTTACAATTGGTGTAGTGATTCCCTTTCTTTTTGTCCTTTCACCTTTTCTCGCCTCACTACATGCTCATTTCCCTCGGAGCGAAAATTGACATTAGAGAAATGTTAATAGTGGATCACAGCATACATTCCACTAACTTTTTATTATTTATTATTATCATAAATACAGAATTGCACTGCTACGGATCAAACAATGTTATATTTTTGCAAGTTTACAAAGTGTATCATAAATATTTCATGAATAATATCTTCCGTTTCTCTTCTCTCATTTTCACATTTGTGTAAATTTGTGGACTGTGCTTCAGTCTTGTGGATGAAGTCAGAGAAAATTGAGTTGTGTGTGGAGTGTTCACTGTATGTCAGAGTGATTTGGTGCCCAGCTCCGGATCCACAGTGACCCTTTCTCCCTACTTACATTTGAAATTAAACTTGCGCCCTCGTGTACACTTCAGTTAGTGTCAATGCTGAGCCGCTGCACTGTCGGCCTCGGCCAGACTCAGTGGTGGCGCAATAGCCTCACAGTGGAGCCGAGCTCTTGATTGGGCCTTTTAGGTCTGTTTCTCCTAAGCTGGGTTTAGCACGAGGCAACAGCTGGCACAAGTTTATGGATGGAGGCCGTTGGTTAGAAGGGAGAGAAGGGAGGGGGTCAGTTTTTTTTTTTTCCCCCCTTCATTTTTTTTTCTTTTCTCAGATAATCCCAACACCCTGACCATTGAATGAAGCCTCCAGGCACAGTTGTGTCCGGCGGCGGGGATTGAGCACAAGAAATTACAGCAGTGTTGTGGGATAAAGCTTCCCAAAGCTTCCACAACTGGTCACTTGGATACACCAATCCTTGTGTTTGGTCCTGAAAGTGTTGCCTTAAAAAACTTGGCTCTCCCTGTCCCTTCATCCGTTTCTTTTCCTGCCATAGATTCAGACAAGAGTTTACACTGTTAACATCTTTATATGTACAATATGTTATGCACAAATCTGTTTGCACTTGTGACGTGTGTACACGTTTTCTTTTTCAGTTTGTGAACCAATGAATCCCTGTGTTAATTATTAGAGTAATAAAATGGAACTTTATGCCCCCGTAACAACATCCCTAAGTAGCTTTATGTAAAATAATATAAAACGCCATTATTATTATATAATTGTATATACAGTAATTTTACATGTTGGAATAATTCAACTTAATCTAAACTAAACATAATCAATTGTATGATATCAAATTGTCTCCAATTTCCATTCCTTTTTCAGTTTCTAATTACTTTTAAATACCATCTAATAATCAAATGACACACAGTCACAATTTAGAATATACTGATATAAAATAAGCACAATAGGAACTCAAGCTCAAGACTCAAAACTAAAATCACCTTCAAAGAATAAGTTTGAATGACGAGAATAATGAATGCAGGTTTGTTGTATATACAATATGTCAGTATACCTGTTCTCATTGCTCTGGCATGTACAGCATGAAGCACTTTGTTAACCTTTATTTGGATCCAATGGATGAAGTTTATAATTCATCAGGAATTCAAATTTCTAAACAACATAATGGTGTCAGTTTGGTAAATGACTCTTCTTGTTCTATCTGCCAGAGACAAATTTCACAGGAATCCAGCACTTTTTTTAGGGGCGGGTGGGAACTGTGGACTCGGCAAGTGAAACATGATCGAAGAGCAGACTGTATGTGTATAAATCTACATAAACATTCAGCAGTCGGGCACCATGTGCCCTGCAGGCTTTATTACTGAGTCAGAGCTGCACAGGAGGGGTAATTAGGGGAGGTAGGAACCTTAAAGCGTCAGTGAGTTAGGGAAAGGAAAATATGAAATGGAGAACAATTTCAGCAACAAAACGATAATAGCGAGACTATTGTTTTTGAAAATGTTAAGAGGTTGCCATGTATAGTATCTTATAGTATCTGAGACATTTTTAAAGCTTAAACATCATTCATTTTACAAGTTATTTTAGACGATATACAGATCTAACTGCAAGCTTTAAAAAGAAGGATATTTATTTGAATTAACTGGGTAAATGTTTAAATGAAATAAATAATAAATAAATAATAAAATAAAAAAATTAAATTTAAAAACTCACAATAATCATTTTGTTGCTGTTCATGTTCCATAAGCTCTTAAAACAACTTGTATGTTTGTCCCAGTTCCAAAGTAAAGAAACTCTGATATCTGTGCCAGCGTAAAAATGTTTCCAGGACTAAAAAAAAAAGAAAAATACAAGTGCCCTGATGTGAGATTTACAGTCCAAATATGTCCCTGCTGCATCCACTACTACTCTCTCTGCTTACAGTTGTCCCTGATATCAATAATAAATCAGTGCAATCAGACAAATGGAACCATTCTTTTAGGGCATTTCTACGACTGTATTTTTAGCCGGCTTTTATTTCCACACATTATTTACTGCATGGGAACCGGGCACTGTCAGCAGCTATTAGAGGAACTTATATAGATACAAAATGCTCTGGGATCACATCTATATCCTTTCCATTTCTTAACACACGTGCTTCTGACCAAAGCCAGAAGGCTTTCTCCTGCCAATGTTGTATATTTTTCCATCTGTTTCTATCTTTTATTTCAGATCTTTGAGTGCAGCCAGTCAGAGAGCAGATGGAGGCATCACAACAGACTCTGTGTTAATACTTAATACCATGAAACGTCATGCTCATGCATCCTTTTAAATGGTTCAAAAGACACTAAAATGGGATGATTTCATTTTGTTAGTACTTTAAACCCAGTCAGGCCATGAATAGAATATTCCTGTACATGTGCAAAAAGATGCCCTCTCTGCCCTTTACACATGCTCTGCTGAGGAGCTTTCTATTTTTCATTTTACACATTCTCTGCTGAGTTGCTTTCTAGTTTTTTTTCAGGCATATGCAGGCATGAAAACTGATGAGTGAAAATATAGGAAATAGCATTGTATATAAACCACAGACGAATAGAAATATAAGAAAAATAGCAAAGAGAAAAAAAATCTATAACCCAAATCAGACGTGGCTCCAATAAATAACTGTGTGATGGAAAATTATCAAAGTGTCTCAGTGGCCTCATGGGTGCTGTCGAGGCTGGAAGTTGTCAATCAGCCTGTGAATAAACACCAGGGCAGTCTAACTGGAGTAACTGGGACACATCACTTTTACCCAATAGTATTTGCATCATGGGAACGACAGTGGAAACTGTATCAGGGAAAAAAAAAAAAGCATCTTTCATCAGCTGCAAAGCTCAGCTCCGGGAATGACCAGTAGGGATGCTGTTGTCTGCAAAATCCAGCAGACACACACACTCACACACACACACACACACACACACACACACACACACACACACACACACACATACTGTATGAGGGCACACACCTTTAATCTTTTTTTACTCGTATCCAGTTCTGTCCCATTAGGTAGGAGACAGAAAAAAAGCTCAGAGGGGGACAACTGCACTCCCGTGGACCCTGGGCTCCGTCAAGCACTCTGAAAAACTCATCTTTTTAGCCTCTCCCTCCTCCGTCTACCTCCCTGTGCCTCTTCAGCCCCCGGTCCCCATAATGCCACATCAATACCACAGTAGGGAGGAGGCACCACACTAATGTAAACACACAGGTCGACCTCATTTTGCTTCCCACGGCTGACGCCAGAGAAGAAAGTGTAGCACAAAAGAGGGATGAAAAAGGTGAGCCGTGTCATCCCGATTAGATTTAATAAAAGAGACAGAGGCAGAAACAACGGCGGAGGAAAGTGATGGAAAGGCAGTTTAAAGAGGATTGCTGTATGCTGTGCAGATGTCACTAAAATGGCAGCATGGGCATAAGTCAGGCATTAAGAATGGCCACCCTCTGAATGGCTCCTGTATGTTGAGTCCTGTGAGAGAGCTGAACGGGACCAGCAGGTAGCCGGGTGCGCCTCTCGGGGCCTTAATCCTCCACAGTCCGAGTGGGAAAGGCAGGAGGAATTGAATTTTTCACAGTTGTTACTATGGCGGTGGGCACCTGCTGCTCCTCTTTCTGCCAGACTTAAAGTATTCAGTTGACGCTCGTCCGCTGTTTGACACTCTGTTTTTTCACCCTGTGTACTTTTAGCCTGGACTGAATACAGCCAAGACCTCCAACTGTGACATGCTACCCCCCCCCTCTCATGTCCAACCATCACTGTGAACGCTCACTCTACAAAATGTAGGGTACAGTGTTATTGTGCCACTTCAAATCAACAAAGCCTCCAGCGTTAAACAACCAAAGGCAACAACTCCTCCAACCTGAGCAACCACAGGTCGTTAGTTCCGACCCTCTGATACGACCCATAGGAGTGTCTCCTAAAATCGGCGCCCCTGTGGCAGCAGGTGTACAAGACCTTGGTTGTCATGGTTACAATAATAAACACGCGGACTGTACCAGGAGCGGTTTACCTGTTGCCATGGTTACTATAATAAAGGTCTTGGCTTGGTTAGGTTTAGGAGAAGACAGTGATTTGGGTTAAAGTAAGTACCTCCTCAGACTTTGTCTCTCTTTATTCTTCTCTTTGCTCCTGTCACAATTACTACGACCACTAGATGTCGCCTAGCAACAAAACCCAACAATGGGTCATAATAACCTGCTGCTCAGACGACCTCTGGGCTTTTTACAGGAGGACAGTCTCAAAGTTGTTTGCCCCTGTTTTCATTCACTGACCTATCACCATTATGGTTAATTAAAATAATATCACTCAATCAAGGTTCACTGATTGGTTAAAGCTGCATTAATTGAATTTTGGACACCTGGGGGCAGCATAACAATCTCAAACTGACATATTATCACCATGAAGTCAGAACACACGTCCTAGAGCTCAAAGCTCAACTTAAGAGTGTGAAGCAAGCTCAAACTACTTATAAATCACGGGACGTCCTTTTACTCTTGACTGAGATCACACATTTCTAACTGACGATAACACAGTTTTAAACTATTACATGACTCATTTTTGTGTACAATTAATATGAAAGTCACGACTAAATGAGCTCAAGGCTTTTGTGGTAGCCTCAAGGTGTTGTTTTGTTTGTGAGTGGTACATTGTTGGTTCCTCGGTGGGTAAAGTGGATGACTAATGCTTTCATAATCACTAAAGAAGCAAAGGAGCAAAAAACCTTTCCTAAATGAGTTAAATTAAAGACATTAAAGACACTTAGAGCTGCATTCATTTGTTTTTGTCCATTTGGGAGCAGCTAAGATAAGATAAGATAGATAACACAATAGGTGAAATAGGCTATAAAGATGTTAATGGTGAATATGTCTTATGAAGCTGTGTTCTTTGTCTGATATTCACACTCCTTTTACCTCTGGTTTTGGTCTCTACCAGCTCCGAAGGCATGTATCTGACTCTTTAGCAGCTAAATGCTACTTATGTTAACCAGCTAGCTGCTAACTTTCTGTTGATGCTGGGCAGGTAGCGTACCATGGGTTTCTCAGAGCAAAAACATCTGCTTGCTACAGCTGGGACTGAAGTCCGACGGTGGACTTGAGTGAGCCAAAACGGAAGGAGTCTAAAAGGTGGTTCCACTGAGAGAGGGAGGGACAGCTGGAGAATCGGAGGACATGTGAAGCAGATTTGTCTCTACGAGTAAAACCTTTAGTATTACATGCCCTCATTTTATCCATTGTTTAACACAGCAATGACATTTTATGCCTATTTACATATTATACACTATTATTTACAACATACACTGTACACTGTGTTTTGTTTCTGGGCATATAATGAATTTAAGTTCAATATTGTGATGGTCTTTCTCTCTGTCTACTGTCTACTACTCTGTCTGGAGTTAGTTTCCAGGAGTGCCAGTGTTGAGAAGCCTGTCCATATGAGTTGGCTGCCCCCGAGGAGGGAGTGGCCTAAGGTTGTAAAAGGGCTGTGTTGCTCGCCCTCTCTCTCTGTTGCTGAGACACTTTCCCCATGAGTTATACTTTAAAACAGCTTTATTTTCCTTTATTTTTACCACCTAAACTTCACTCATCCACACGCTTTACACCACTGATGCCTAACATTTTCATATTTGATTTAGTTGTTATGTTTAATTTAATAAAACCCCTTGTTATGCCTCTGTGCTGGCGACAGCCAGGATTGTTTTCGGATTGTCTGTCCCATTCTCGTGAATGCGATATCTCACTAACGTCTTGATGGAACTTCTTTCAATCTGGCACAAACATTCACACAACATTCACCTGGACGTAAGATGAACTGACTACATTTTGGTGGTTAAAGTTCAAAGTTGAAGGTCACGGTGATTTTGCATTCTTGTGAATGCAAAAGGCCTGTAGCAAGAACATTGTGACCTCACAAAACACATTTTTGGCCATATCTCACGAATTAATTCACTGATTATAACAGAATTTAATTCAAATGTCTAACAGGATAAAATTAAGTAATGACATTTTATGTCCAAATGGTCAAAAGTCAACTTCACTATGACATCATAATGTTCTTCAGAATATATGAAATGGAAGTCAGGTGGTAATTCTCTATGGGTTTGTCACAGCCAGCAACTTGCAGCATCACACATAGTCATTTAATCCGTTGTTTAGTTAGACTTTGTCAACCTTTCATCACTATTAAACAGTATATGTACATGTAAAGGCAGGATAACAGTATCTGCAATCATCAGCGTTACCTCTGTCTTCTCCATGAATCCTGCTGCATACAGGCTGAACAACTGGAAACACGCAGACGTGTTCTCCTCCCCTCACAGCTTCATAATCCATGAGAACTATGAATGCTTAAATTTGTTGTGGCAGCATTATTTCACTGTGCTCAGGTTCAGCTGTTGAAAATGTGACATTGGGGCAAACATGAAATAACTCATTCCAGGTGAAATGCCTTGCTCACAGGCGTTTCACTGGCACGAAAAGCTTGTTATTAAGCTGAGTTTGATATTTTCGTGCTCAAGGATGTCTCTATTTACTGAGTGACTCTTCCTTTGATTTTTTTTCCCAGAGCAGATATTAGAAGGTCAAGTGATAATATCATTCTGAATAATTACCAGTGCAATTAAACACACTTTGGATGCCCATTTTCTCTGTGTACCTTTTGCTGAGCATGTTTTGTATGCAGTGCATCCCTCAGGGGTTACCAGAGCCAAGACCTACGAAAACAAAGAGAAGGGGAGCTCCTCACCCGCTGGCCTTGGTGTCTAGACACCACGTTGGGGGCTAATCGAAGAGATCAAACAGATTTAACACTTTGCTAACACAGATCAAAGACTTAGTAGCCCATATTAGGCATGGGGAGGAAAGAGAAATTAATTGGGAACCGAGTGTGAACAGGCACAGGAACAATGAGCTGATTATAGTTTGATGCGTCCGTGTGAAGAAATAAAAAGAAAATTAAACGTGACAGTCATTATTTATCATTTATTTTTGGTCCGTTCTGTGAAGTGCTTTGATTTTTTTTTGAATGGCAATGGAAGAGGTGTTGAATAACTGTTCATCCAACTCTGTATGTCTCCAACCACCCTCTACCAGCCCCCACACTCCCCTACCCCAACAATGGCGCGTATGTGTGTTTGTGTTTGGACCCCATGGCTTCGATACCAATCACGATGTTGGAGCCTGAGCCCTTCATCAACCTTTACTGCTCCTGCAATCAACAGGTAAAGCAGACTTGAATGTAAAAATATACTCAATCAAACCAGTCCAACTGATATTTGAATTCTCCTCACTCTCTGTGTGAGGAAATACAAACTATGATCCGTCAGATAAAGTGTGTATTTTTAACTTTTTCTTTTTTTCAAAAGAGGATAAAACTTTTGGACTTATTTGTGGAAATAGCATCTAAGCCTTGAGTCTCTGGGCTGGTGTTTCCCATGAGAACAGGCTGTGCAGACGATGAACACTCACAGATACTTTGTTTTGTTTTTTTTGGGGGGGGGGGCATCTCCATAAAACTTTGACAGATCAAAACAACAATTGTAAAAATCAAAGCAGCAGAAGCTGAGACATCCTGATTTTTAGGCTCAGGGATTGAGGGTCTAGCTCTGAAAAACACTGGATCCCACATGTCCCATACTGCAGCTTGATAGGATCTTTTAATTAGACGCTTGCTGCCTCCTAAATAACGAGTTCTTTCAAACTCCACACCTCAAGTTTGTAATTCCTTCTGATAAAAAATTGAAGTCAAGCCCAGCTGAGGCAACCCTTTTTTTGAGTCAGGGTTATTCTTTTCAAACTTTAGAAAGCTCCCTCCACAACCACAGTTACATTATATAACTGTTTTCACCGGCTTAGTTGGGCAAACTGGACTCAGTGAGAAAAACTGGTGCAATGAAATCCATATAACGTTATATTTGTATTACAAGTCCTACATTTTACACTTCTAATGTGTTTTATTTGCAGTGTTGAAACATAAGAAGATATATTTGTGGTTTTAAGAACCAAAAACCATCTCAATGTATTGTATGTATTAATGTATCTGATTGGCTGACTGTTTTCTGAGTGATCCAATGGAAATATAGCAGATTTCAGGTAAACACTCAGAGAAATCAAATCCTGCAAGGTTGGATGGTGGGTCCAGGTCGGTCGATTTGTGACTGCTTTGTTGTGACATCACAAAGTTGCAGTTGTCATAACAACTGGTTTTAATTCTCAGTGTCTGAATACAGGCTGTATTTCTCTGTGGACTGAGGCTTTGATACTTTCACAGTATTACTATAGAAGCTAGACCTGCTTTATAATCAAACTACACATGGACATCTACCTTTAGACTATATGGGACATTTAATATGGAAGCTATTAGAAAGTGGAAGCTAGTAAGCTTATAGCTTGCTAATGTTATCACTAAACATACCAAAGTCAGCAGACTGGAGTGGCAGTTTTTATGTCAATTGTGAAAGTGTCCTCAGTGTACTGCATGTGCATTTAAAGGAGGATTGTCTAAATAACGGGAGAAGACATGCTAACAGGAATATTTATTCAATGTCACGGCACAGACAGGATTCACAAGAGCCACAATTAAGGCTGCAATGGCGGAAATTAAATTTGCTGTAAGTATAGTATTATTAGAAACCAAAAAAGAAGCCATTAGGCAGTTACTATGAACAAAATATGTGGTTACTGTAACTTTCCTTTGTTGTGTTAAAACATTGATGTGAGACTTTGTCTGCATTTACCTCAGTATTAAGATTCACATCTAGACCATCTACACCTGCTCCACTCTGCTGGTCTCTCTCTCTCTCTTTCTCGCTCTCTTTCCTCTGGCTGCATCTGTGCATCTTTGATTTGTCTTATACTTAACATCCCTTTTTTTACAATACGTATTGCCTCTTAATCTATTATGAATTAGAAGTTCACTACAGATTATAGCTATAATGTAATAACTTCATGAGTAATATTTTGAGGGATAGTTGGAGTGAGGGATAGTGGAGTTTCTCAGGTTGAGTTACATTAAAACTTTGGCCTATACTCTCCTTGGAGGTTCACTTCCAGGTGCAGACCGGGAGCTGATTGTGTAAAGAGCTGCTGTCTTAGCGGATCAGATGCTGAATACACACAGACACTGCAGTCACAAACTTGATGAAAACCACAGCACACCACTCTCTTAGGCCATCGGGTCCTCTTTGGTGTGTTTGTGGGTATAGCTAACATTAGCTGTGGAGCCAGTAGTCCACACAGAGCTCTATCATTCTAGTCATTCTAGTCCAGCCCCACCCCGATGTGTTTCACCTGTTCCCAATTACCCAGTCTCCTTTGTGTATTTCAGTCTCTGTCTTTCCTTCAGTCTTTGTCAGTTCATCTCTTCTGTTTCCTTTGATGTTTCCTCATGCTCCTGAGATACTTCCTGAGTTTTGCCTGTAGTTGGATTTTCAGAGTTTTGCCTCCTGTTAGTACTTCAGTTTTTGCCTGTAAGTCAGTTTGTTGATTTTAATAAATTATTCTCATTGCACCCACCACCCTTTGTTTGTTTTCGTCTGCATCTAGTTCCTGAAATCTCCAATTCATAACAGTTTTCCCTACTCTCCAAGGAGTCAGTGAGTACGTTTACATGCACATTAGTATTCCTATTTGGAGTCTTATACTGTTTTATTTTTTATCTTATTCAGAATATGATATTTACATGGAACTCGAGGAACCTAGTTTCCCTGTATACACAAACATAGTGCTATACAGGATTGTGATCATGTGAATGAAGTTGTGTATTGATTCCTTAACATGTCAGCCACAATTAATAGTTCACCTGACACAGTGTCCCAGTTTCCATTACATGACTCCAGTTAGTAAATCCAGAAATGCTCAAAACAGGCTTATTCAGGTTTCTGAAACATGTCAAATGTTCTCATTAGGTTTCATCAATAGTGTATGACAATCAACCAGACAGGTACTACATGTATGTGAGCAATGCATGTACAGTTTTAATGTTTTACAATTTCTTCTTTGAGTTATACTGAGCAGAGCACTTCATGAGAGTTGCAGTTGTTTCATTAATTTGGTCTGACAGTGACATTTTTGGAAAAGTGACGTTTGTGTTTGAGAAAAGGCCAAAACACTTTTCTAAAAGGTTTATGTTCCCGGTTGTATCCGTCCATTTTTTTGTCTACATTAAATTCTTTATTGGTGTTTTTTGGAAAAAAAAATTTTCCTTCTGTGACATCATGCTTAAGTAGCATCCCCAGCTCTGGTTCAGTATGAGTCCATGTCTGAGTGTGCATTCACTTCCTGTTTGAGTGAAAGCCTCTGTGTACATTTAAACATATTGTATCATCATAAATGAGAAACCATATTTTTCTTTGAGCATGGGTATTCCTTTCAGCCAATCATTTCTTCAGCTTATGACCTTGATGAAACACATGAACACAAACATGAAACTCAATAACTCTGTAATGGTCTTTGAAGAGGTTTTTCTTAATATTACATACACTTATTACATGGCTCCATTCATTCCCAACAGTGTCTCTCACCAAACGGTTTGGCTGTTCGGGCACATGTCTCTCACCAGGTCTTTAAATGATCCAATTACTGGGAGTCTGAAACATTTCCACTATTAAGACAAAAGTAGGTAGGTTTCCTCCCTCCTCACTACGCCCTCACACCAGCAGCACTACCTCCAATCCACTCTTCCACATCTGCCAAGACAGAGCGGGGCCTGACGAGGCCCGCCGCCCCGTAGAAATTTGGGCTGATGCTGGAATTTCACTCAGTCAGATAAAATAAACCAGGGAAGCCTTAGATGCTGGATAAATAAGCAGTACACTTTGGCTTGGGGGAAAACCAGCGCTCTCCATCTCAGTGATGTAACTGATTGTTCCTTTTCCCCACTGATTAAAAGGAGGTTAAAATATACGGCGGTTATTACATTCTACTGGAAAAATACCCCTAATCCCTGGAAAATAATCAGCAAAACGATTTTGATTGGCAAAGACCCATGCAAATAAGGAGAATCTTAGGGCCTCTGCACTTTTTGGTGTGGAAAAACACTGGCCCTGAAGGGCTGAAATCTGAAGAAAAGACTTACTCTGTGTCTAATAATTCATTACGAGTCCTATTCATATGGAAATAGCATTATGGAGAGGTCTTGTACTGTACTTAAGAGGCCAGCAACTGCTGTTCTCTGTGTAACGTATTCTGTGAAAATTAATGAAAACATCAATGTCCCATAGAAACATTCAAAGTCAGCGCTGACCGATTCCTGACTTTCCCCACTATGTAAGCAAATAAAGCATACACTCATAGCGCACCCATAAACCTGCTTATTCATGCAGTATCCAATCAGCCAATGTAGCAGCAGTGCAGTGCATACGAATATACAGATATAGGTCAGGAGCTCCAGTTAATGTTCACATCAAACATCAGAATGTGGAAAAAAAGCCATGGTGACATGATTATTGGTGTCAGACGGCTGGTTTGAGTGTTTCTGAAACTGCTGATCGCCTGAATTTGCGCACAAAATAGTCTCTAGAGTTTTTACTCAGAATGAGCAGCAGCTCTGTGGAGGAAACACCTTGTTGATGAGGGAGGTCAGAGGAGAATGGACAGATTGGTTGGAGCTGACAGAACGACTACTGTTACTCAGATAACCACTCCCCAGTCTCCAGACCTGAATCCATTTTAACACCTTTGGTATGTGGTAAAACCACAGACTGTAAATAAAGATGGACGTAGCCTCTGTGAGGTCACCCACAGGTTTCTGAAGAGAGATTCTGAAGCTCAGAGTGAGCTGCTCCACTGTCACCATCTTGCCAGTGCCTGACTCCACCCCTAACTCCCAGTTGATCCAAAAATGGTCAAAGAGGTGGGGCATGTTTGGAGCTGAGACTTTGGTGCATGACGGTTTGTGGCAAGCATACGCTCACCCACCTGTCACTCAAAGAGACCACACCCTCAATTATGCAGAACTTTAAATCTTACTTAAATGTAAACAGGTGAGTTACATAAACAGTTCGAAATTATGGAGACCAGGCTGTAAACATGTTTATTTCCCCTCTATGGGGATTGACTAACTTTTGGAGCCAGCCTCAAGTGGTCATTAGAGGAACTGCAGTTTTTGGTACATCTGTGCTGGCTTAATTTTTCTGCCTCGGAGGTTGCTGCTTGGGTAGAACAGCAGATTGGCAGCATGAATGTGCAGCTGATGACTCGGCAAAAATGATATAATGCAGCGATGCCAACACGAAGCAGAGTCTCAGAGGAAAGTTTCAACATCTGGTGGATCCATGACATGAAGAACTGAGGAACGACCCAGTGTTAGTGTGGTGTTCCTAGTAAAGTGCGTATAGTACAGAGTGTGTAGATGACTAATGTTATAACATCCAAAATAAGACAAGTAAATATGATAATATAACAGGATGAATTAGGAATAATCAGGATGAATTTATCAGGTACAACAAAGAGTTGAAAACCACAATTGAACTTCAGTATTTTGTTCATGCAAGATGCAGAATAATGTCTGAATTCTGTTCTGTTGTTAAGGCTTGGTAAGGCCATCCTGAGCTTAAGTCTGGTAATAATTTCTTAAGCTGGTACAGAAATAACAGAGACTGGGACATTGGGGAGTCAGGGACATGCTTCTACAGACAATCAGAAACGTGAGAAACCCTTGATGCTATTGACTCAATCACAGCCAAGCTCTAACTGTTTGTGAGAGAAAGAATAAAAGACAAAAATAAAAAAGAGGTAGGGTGTTACAAAAAAGAAAAAAAAATCTAGTAACAGTAAAAACACGGCTTGCAGTGCGGCATGATAAAGTTTAAGTTTTGTTTCCTAAATGTCACAAAAACAGTAGATTTTCACAAGACGACAACAAGACAAGACTGGTGCTCCAAGGTGAGCCAAATATTTTCTGTTGCTAACTTTTGAATAAAAAATTAATAAATAAATGCAAATCCCCTACCTGATTTGAGCCAGAACTCACCAGTATGAACTACCAGCAAGTTTGGTTTCCCAGCAACCAGTGGAGACTCAGCTGAGCCCAGCTCCCAGCAAATGGCAAACTGTCATTTTTCACACTTTTCTTATGGGGAAAAATAAATAAATGAATAATGATAAAAAACAAAAACAAAACAGATGGTATGGATCAAATAAACCACATATGGATAGTAAAGGTGCTAATATGTGTGTATCAAAGCTGGAGGAAGCTTCGCACATCTACTCTGTGAGGCAGGTGCGTAGGAACGGGATGTGGGATCCAAAGTGGTATTCAAAAAATCCCACACACTGTCTGACTTGCAGCAAACATTTTTAAAATTAATAAAATTGCTAATATGTCTGTCAACTTTAGACAGAGCTTGGCTAGCTGTTTCCCCTTGCTTTCCGCCTTCATGCCAAGCTAGGCTACCGGGCAGCTGGTTGCAGATGTAATGCACAAATATTAGAGTGGTCTTCATCTTATCATGTATGTCTCTGCCAGAACGCAAATAAGTGCATTTCAGTGCTTTAATTTCCCTAAACAGAACCCGGATATTTGAATCGTGCCGTAGCTAATATGAATGGATATTGTAGGAAAACAAATGAATTATTTTGGCAGTGAATGTTCTGTAGATATATTCAGTAATTTTCATCATTAGGTTGATAGAAAAATACAATATAATCCAGGTGCCTTTATGTGTCTCCCAAAATGGATTTGCTATTGCAAACTTGTAGACCTTGGCAGGTTTTGCTGAGTAGTGTGACAAATAGAACATAAACTCTTGTGTTTTCTAAAAATCCACAGATAAAAATAATTTAAAACATAATGGTCACTGTGTGTCCTTGTCAGTCATTGATAGAGAACCTTGCAGAAGTTGCATCAATCATTGTCCTGCACAAAATGTACTTTTAATACTTTTTAAGAGGGACCAACAAAAATGATTTGAGCGGTATTTGTAAGAATCAATAGAGAGGCACACACACACACACACACACACATATAGACAAATAGACACTCACAAAAGATGGCTGTTGAGGTTGACAGCCAGTGCTCGTGTCTCCTTTCATCTTCCCCACAGTGGGATGAAGAGAGGAAGAGATGTGAAAGAGTGAATGATGAAAAAGCTGCAAAGCTGGACTGAAAAAGCACTTAGAGGTGTTCCTCCTCATAGTCAGTCTGTTTGGGAGAAAAAAATCGCACAGCATGAGGATGCATGTGTGTGACACAGGGGAACTAATGACGTCATTTCCAGGTGCAGGTTCAGCAACTATATCAGTGTTTTTTCCCTTGATGCGAATGTCTACATTAGGGGGCTGTATATTGATTTTTGGAAAAGAGCATACAGTGTTCAAACTAAGACACGATGAATCAAGCCACACATGCAGAGGCAGAGGTTACAATTTACAGATGTCCCCTAAATGGCTCACATGTTGACCATCAGTAGACAATACAATTTACATATGTTCCCTGAATGTCTCATATGCAGACAATGGGTACAAGTTAACGACAACACACATCATGAGGGCCCCCCACTTAGGGGGTTTTTGGGGCGATCGCAGTGCACTGTATAGCAGGCCTATTGAACAGACAAGCTGCGGGCCTGTCAATCAAGTCTGACTGGCCCGCCGATCATTTGTTGAATTCAAATAATTTTTGCTATTTTTGTCTTCAAGCTAGAATGGTTGACAAAGGTAGTAACCGATAGTAATGCTTTTTTCTGACTGAAAGTATAGAATCATCGTTTTTTTGCTCGGGTGCACTCACTGTCTTCACCCAGGCCTCCTGGAGTCACATCTGAATGGATCTTTGCAGGGAGACCTCCATTTTGTAGCCAGAAAGCTAACGAAAACAACTATACCCACTGACACAGCCACTGATGCAGCAGGAATGAGAGAAATGAATGAAATGCAGAGAGAGATGCAAATAAACAATTGCTCCATATTCTGCAATGGACTTCTCATGACAATATTCATTATTTGAAATATTAAAAAACCCTTTAGATTTTTGTAATCTATGGGCCCTTATGGACTTAAGGAATATAATAAATGGAAGAATGGACATACAATCAGACTTGTAGACCTTGTTAAAGATCGGGAGTCACCACTGCTTCACTGGTTTTGCTGGTACTATTTATATATATACTAATACTGGTATACTAAAAAATCACATTTATGTGCTTATGGTTAGCGCAAAAGGAGCTGAATATATGAATTCTAGAGACTCTTACCAATCTAACGAGGTATAGCCTGCCTATATTGACAAATGTTTAAGCAATGGAGAGTTAAAATATCTTTGTGTTTTTATAAGCATGGTATCAAGATGGAAAGCATCTTTATATTTAGAGCGTCTTCAGGAACTGATAATATTGTTCATTTTACCGCTCATTGGTGAAATGAAATACACAGCACAGCACTAGCTATTACATCAATCTTGTGTTTCCTTGGTTAACACTAGGACCGCCAGGATTCTAGCACCCCCTACTGCCGCCACAGCGGTCTCCCATACGTCATATGTATTTACACTGTTTGGGTTCACAAGCAGTTCTTGAAATGGAAAAAAAATAAGTGTTATTCCTTTTCCTTCTTCATATAATGTCGTGTCGGGGGACGGGGGTTGAGGGTGGGTGTAGATTATGTTAGAGAAGGCACCGCCTGACGTACCTATGGCATACACCTGGATCTGGAGATGGTGTGTGCCTCTCATGTCAAGAGCCACTGTAGCTGTTCGCGCTGAGGTTTATTGGATTGTTATTTTTTGTTATTGTTTATTATCAACAGCCTATTTTGGACAATCATTCCACCAGGATCCAATGTAGCCCACAAGCTCTCACAGAGACCGGTGTGGTGTTTGACTGGACTGGACAGCAGTCGGCAGCACAGCTGAGATTATGCTGCATTATAATTCTTTATTCCTTATAAATGGGGGTGATTTTAGATGTTGCTTACTGTTTATAGCCTATAGGCAACTATTTACAAAATCCAGGTCTAGTTGCTAATCACAAAGTAAAGTTTGTGAAGTGGCAGCTTCTGGAGCAGACATGCTGACAGATGTGCCAGCTGATAGAGACTTTCTGCATCACTAAACCATCAGACCCCCCCCTCACTCAGGTCCTGAGAAAGTGACTCTTGCTCTCCCTTCAGATCCACATGTAAAATATAGGCATAATGTTAAATGAAAACAATAAACAGTGAAAA